>NC_134080.1:3919712-4220712 GCF_000715075.1 Nicotiana tabacum | reverse complement strand
CGAGGAGGGGCAACTTACCGGGAACCAAAAGGCCGTCCGGCTTCATAACTTATCCGTCCTCTTTCTTATTTCAGGTATTGACACTAACAGAATAGGGAGCCTCGACCAGCGAGCTTCTCCCCGGAGGTAAGAAGAGAAGGGTTTCGACACAGTTTATATACAGTTCAGATAATATCAAAGCGGTAAAAGACAACATTTAGTATGTTATGTCAGAACATGCAATATATATCAGATAATAAAGCCAAATATAACAATTATTCTAAGCTCGAATTCTTGAACCCTGAACCAGTGGTTCTGGGTTTAATTTCCCAGCAGAGGTTTTGTTATACTAGGTTTATAACCTGGGTATACGTTCTAGACTGTGTACCCGAGCGGACAACTCGAGCCGAGGAGGGGGCTACGTACCGGGGACCCACGAGATCGTCCGGCTTTGTAACTTGTTCGACCTCTTTCTTATTTCAGGCATTGACACTAACAGAATAGGGAGTCTCGTCCAGCGAGCTTCTCCCCGGAGGTAAGAAGAGAAAGGTTTCGGCACAGTTCATATGTACAGTTCAAATAATATCAAAGCGGTAAAAGCAGCATTTAGTACATTAGGCTCAAATATGTAAAAATCAGATAAAACCAAATATAACAATTTATCTAAGCTCGAATTCTAACCCTGAACCAGTGGTTCTGGGGCCAAAGTCCCCAGCAGAGTCGCCAGAGCTGTCACACCTCCTTTTTCCGCCCCCGCGAGGGTACGTAGGGAGTTTTTTCCAATTAAAGGACAATCGAAACGGGATTTGTTTATTTATTTCAGAGCCGCCACTTGGGAGATTTATGGTGTCCCAAGTCACCAATTTTAATCCCGAATCGAGGAAAAGAATGACTCCATATTACAGTCTGCGTACCAGAAATCCGGATAAGGAATTCTGTTAACCCGGGAGAAGGTGTTAGGCATTCCCGAGTTCCGTGGTTCTAGCACGGTAGCTCAACTGTCATATTCGGCTTGATTATATGATTTTATACATATAGAACCTATGTGCGAATTTTAACTTTTAACCGCTTTTGTCATTATTATTATTTTTATCAAGAATTGCAACATCGTGAAAACATATCTTGAACCACGTTACATCAATGCACCCGTGGTTGTTGACATATCTCGACTCGGTTGAGATTTGGATTTGGGTCACATAAATGTGCACCCGAGTTTAAGGAAAATAAATTATTAAAGGTGCGTCTAAAGCAACTAGCGTATTTGCACTTTGCGAGGGCCATGAAATTTGCTAAATGACACGCCTCGGTTTATTTCAAAAGATCACATTTAACTTAAAGCACGAATGTTCATAATCAAAACAAACTTAATCATATTCATATCCATAGGCTAACTATAAGGAAAACAAGAAAAAACTAAAAAATATAAACTATGAAGACAACATTAACGTAAAGGAATCCACAAAGATATCATAACTTTATTCACTTTTAAAAAAAGACAACAAGCAAAATAATCACATGGGCCACGGGGTTATCATGGCTTTATTCACTTTTAAAAAGAGAACAACAAGTAAAATAATCACATGGGCATATAACTGGCGCAACAACCATGACCGAACAGTAAAACTTTTCTTATTTTCGTTTCTTCTGTGATTAAATAGAATAGAGATCCATTTGAAATAAACTTAATAAAAGGATATGAAAATCAGTCGAAATCCATTTCAACATATAACCAAACACAGTTACTACATTATGATACCTATTTTCATATTTGTTGGATTGTTTTTCTCTTTCGCTGGATTCACACTTTTAATGGATTAGTGTCTAAATCAAAACAAATAATCAAGGAAAACATTAATCTTCACACAAGTTACCGAAGAAGCAAAATACATAGACAGAAACATGTAAGCAGAACAAATCCAAAATAAAGAAAGTGGGTCTTACATTGAATCTTCACACACAAAAACGACAGTAATCACTGGATCGAAATGGAAACCTCGACGGAAATAGGAAGCTCGGACCAAGACTGTCAACGACCTGAGATGTTGGCTGTTGCTGGGTTTTTTTTTCGACGCAGCAGATTGATTCGAGAAGATGAAGCAGAAGGGGTCGTTTTGATGTGAGAGAGTGGGAGTTTTTTTTCTTTTCAGTTTTTTTAGGAAGAAGAAGATGAAGTCCAAAACCTTTTTTCTCTCCTTTCCGTTTTTTTTCCGTTTATTTTTATGAAGAAGAAGGTGACCCCCTTCTTCTAATTTTTTCTTTTTTTTTCAATCTCTTTTCCCTTCTTTTCTTTTTCCAGACCCCCTTTTTCCTTTCCAACTTTTTCCTTTTTAAATCCACCCGTCCCTTTCCAATTTTCCTTTTCGTTTTTCAATCCAACCTTTTCCTTTTTTCAAACTCCCATCCTCCGTTCCTTTTCCCCACTTTTCAAAAGATGTCCGTGTATTCCTTCTCCTTTTTCAAAAGATGCTCCCCATTATTTTGGAGTTGGTGTAAGGTGTGGTGGGTTTGGATTGTTATGGGTTAGGTCCGAAAATTAGGCCTAAAAACGAGTAGTTTGAACCCAAATATTATTCTTTTGCCCGGACCCGAGAATAAGAACACGACGTTGTTCAATTAATCCTATGTAAGTAAAATAACTACCAAAATAAGACTGACATTTAAAACAAAACTATTTTTTAATATTTTTTCAAGATTAAAATAGCTACAAAACATTAATAAAACTATTTTTGTGATTTTCGTTTTTATATAAAGATAAAATATAAAGTATTATTTTTTTTTGTGTGTGTTTTCTAAAGATTAAAATGACTATAAAACGTTAACGAAACCATTTTTTTGTAATTTTCGAAATTATATGAAGATAAGATAAAACAAATACAAAGTACTAATTTTGTATTTTCAAAAGATTAAAATGGCTGCAAGACATTAGTAACTATTTTTTGTAATTTTCGAAATTATATAAAGTACAAAAATAAGGTACTATTTTTGTATTTTTCAAATTTATGAGAAACGCATAAACTAAAGTATATATATATATTTGTAATTTTTCTTTTTGTGACGAAATAAGGTAAAATAGTCAAAATTAGCTATAGCTATATTAGACCTAAATTAAATATTTACGCTAAAAATGTGAAAATTCTTGGAAAGGGTCAAAAATCACATGTCTACAACACTACCTTCTCTTCATACTCCTTCTTACTGTAAAATGTAAAGCAAATAAACATGAACAAGCCCAAAAAGGTAGACACACAGATAAGAAAATAAGTCACCCTTCTCTAAGAAAGGGGGAGAAAGAGAGAGAGAACGAGAGAGGAGTGAGTCTTAGTGTCTTACCAGTGCGGTCGCCGATCGCCGGAAAACAGAGAAGAGATAGAGGAAGCGACGAGCAGGAGCAGCTTGAGCCTTGAGGCGTAAAGTGAGCAGCAGCCAGCAGTCTCTGCCTCTCTAGGTGTGAGGCGTGAAGTGAGGGAGCAGCTGCAGCAGAATGAAATAAGACCTAACCGGCTAACCCTAACAATAAAATTAGTATTTATACTTCCCTTAATAAATTCGGATTTCGGATCGGATCGGGTTCAAACTATACAAATCCGAATCCAATCCAAAAATCCGAAATTTTAATAAATCAAATCCGAATCCGATCCAAATATCCGAAATCCGAAATTGAGCGGATCGGATCGGATTTCGGATATCCGATCCAAATGCACAGTCCTAGTTATCCCCCATTCATCACCCCACGTGTTCTTAATCAACAAATATTCTATTCCATTCTTAATGCCCCATCCTATTATGAGTATAGAATATCCACCATGACAGTCCTTTTCAACAGCAATGGGTCTCATATGGACATTTTACAGTAATGAAAATAATAATAATTTAGTTAAATTTTATGATATATAGGAAGAAAAATCTGTGGAGATGTCAAAGTTGTTTTTACATAGGCGAAATATATAAACGACTCTTTTAAGGGCCTGTTTGGACATAAATTCCTAAATATTTTTTGAAAAAGTTATGAAGTTTGATTTGAAATTGAAATATGTTTTGACATGAATTTTGGGGAAAGTTTTGACATATTAATAAGGTCATTTTTTTTCTTTTTCTTAAGCTAAAAAGTCCCAAATAATCATGATTTGGCCCAAAAAGAGGTCTTAAGCTATATTTGAAATTGAAGTTTTGCTTTTCAAAATCCCAAAAAATAAATCAATTCTATCAACAAACACATAATTGATTTTTTTTCCAAACTTATGGCCAAACGCCTACTAATTTATCCTCAAAAATCAAACAAACAACCGATCTTTTTACTATTTTGACACCTCTTCTCGACTGAAGTGTAACTCGTGAACCCCTCATGACATGGCGAAGCATGTGTCTTTTATTCACAACAAAGCACGTGTACCCTCAATTTTTTTTAAAAAAGTAACCTTAATTTATGTGGACTCACTTACCTTTTATCTTTACTACTCTTTATTCAAAATTTTCACCATAGATGAAAAACAAGAAAAGCCAAAGCATTTGCCGAACCCCGTCGCTATTGACAAAAGTTGTCGGACCATGGATGAAGAACAAGAATAAAATAAAGCCATGGCAGCCGCCCCCATTCCCTTTCTCCCTTTTTCACTGGCCAGCCGCCGTCATCGCCGGAAATCCCACGAGCCGGACGGTTAGCGACCCCGTTCCCTGTTCTTTTCTACAACTTTTTTAAAGTACTATTGTCATTAGCCCAAGCCAGCAAGATGCCAGGAGCAGTGAACAAACAAACCCACCGGAAAAACCTTCATCATCGATTAGGGCGAAAAATGGCCACAACTGCCAGCCTTCACTACCACTCCAGATCTGTCACCTACCACCTTTTTTCGATTTTAATTGTCAAAAATGGATGCAGAGTGCAGATAGCTGGGGAGGGGTAGGTATTTGGAACTTGGAAGAAGAAAAAAGATGTTTTTGAATGCACTTAACTTTGGATTCTTATAAAATCCACTATTCTTATTTTTTGGTCATTAGAACCTTCAAGGTTCAATCTGCATTTTTCCTTGCCAGAAATTTTACAGATGAAATTGTGGTCATGGGGTTAAACGAGGAAGGGGAAGGACTCGAGTGTCCACGAGTCTCACTTCAGTTGAGAATAGGTGTAAAAATGATAAAGGAGGAGTCTGTCTTGTGTTTGAGAACAACTTAAAGGGTCGTTTATGTATTTCGCCATTGTTTTTTATATACTTAATGACAAGATCCTTTGAAATGTGTTGGATCACTTATTCTCAACCAAACGACCCCCAAGTGTTTTGCCATTTGACATTGTGACGTAATATATGCATAATTTATGTTTAATATATGTATAAATATGTATAATCTATGTATACTGCTGAAAAAAATAAATATTAAATCTAGCCGGCTATTTGTATAATAGTTCATTTTATCAAGAAGAGAGCCTACAAAATACTTGGCCCATGTGTAATTCTCATTGGGCTTTAACAAAATACCAATAAGTCACACATTCATATTTTGTTGGAAGTTGTATATATTATGTGAAGATTTTATTACTGCGTTTTGAAAATGAGTAGTACTGTATTTTTCTTGTAATTAGGGGTCTAATTACTACCATCATTGTAAATCACCTTTTAGATTTCTTTCCGAGGTAATTATGAAACCATACTGATCAAAAACCATTTTATAATTACTAACATTAAGTCATAATAGAAGGCAATTTTTTTGTACTTTTCTATGAAAAATAATTCAGTCAGTTATGGTCACAACTCCCAATCATTTATCCCAAAATTTAGGTAAGGCACATTCACAAATATATACAACCAAAGAACTTGATGGGTTGGTAAGTACCTTTCCATTTTTAATTAGAAGTCTCACGAGCCCAGGGCTGTGCATAATTTGGTAAATGTCGAATTATCATACCGAAATCGAAAATTTTGGTATTTGGTATTCGGTATGGTATTTGGTTTAAGTTTTAAAAAAATATGGTATTACGTATGGTAGTTGGCATTTTTAATGAAATACCGAAATACCGATATTGTACCGAAATATATATTATATTACAAAAACGCATATTATTAATTATAAAATAAATATAAAAAATCAAAACTTTCCTTTATTCTCTAAGTTTATCAATTAACTCTAAGCAAGTAAGAAGATATTTCTAATGATAGAATTTACTAATTTATGTGCAGTTTTCTCTCTCTAGGTTGATATTTAATGGTTTTGGACAAAACTTTTATTAACAAACGTTTTCTGTTTTGTACTTTTGAGTACTTTAATTAAGAATATTATAGTCTATGATTCTATGCACTTGTTGAGTATTCAAACCGAATAAATCGAAGTTACCGAACCGAATAAATCGAAACCGAAAAGAGAAAAAGCGAACCATACCGAATTTAATTAGGTATGATATTGGTATAGCATTTTAAGAAACCGAATACCCAAAATACCGAGCCGAAATGTCTAAATACCGTACTGTATCGACCGATGAACACCCCTACACGAGCCCTGTGAAATGAAGCCGACTTTGGTTAGGAGTGCCTTACTCCCAAATTGGGCTTCCCGGCGTAATTTAGGAATGGTCGAGCCCGAAAACAGGAACACCAAACTTAGAACAGTAAAAGCAGACTTCTATGTGTGAAGTTTAGTTGTGTAGTAGGCCTCTTTAAAAAGCTAAAGTATGACAAGAGAGGGTTGTTCTGATGGTGAGCATACCCACCTACCCTAGGGTTATAGGTTCAAGTCATCAAATTAGCAATACTTCCAACAACGGGAAGTCAAAGTATTTGGGATCCAAAAAAAAGAAAATGTGTTGGATCACACTATCCTCGTCTTAATAGAAGAATGAAAAAGTGTCCATCACAATAAAAAAAATAAAACTAAGAGAAATCATCAAAGATTGTGGCAGGATGAAAAGAATCGATATATGCTTAATAGAGTTTTCACGTTCGAGCTTTCAAAATAAATTAAATTTCTGAATCCTTTAATGAACTTTATGCAACACGAGACCAATTTATTTTCTTCGTTATCTGCCTAAGTTTTTTTCCTAACACTCATTATTTTCCTTTCTCATTCTTTCCCTATTTTCCTTGCACGGCCAAAGAAAATTCCTAAATTTCAAATAAACCAAATTTGGAGTCAATAATCAAATTGACCTGATTTTTACCCAAATAGATCTTTTTCCAACCAAAGCAAATTTAAAAAAAAAAATAATAGGTCAAATTAGTAAGTGCAAACAATTCAAGATTTCAAGCTACACACTGACCATCCTAACTGCTCCTTAGCAAGTTGCATTTTTCTCCAGAGAAAATCGTAAATATGCTACTATGCTATGATTAAAACCCTAAATTTTCTCTTCTCATATGGCTAAGTCAATTTGAATGCACAATTATAGTTTCTAATCATAAAGGTAAGTGCTTTTTATTCTGCTATTTACTCAAATATACAAATCATACTGTTATAACTTATGATTCTTGATACTTGTATAGTACTAATTAACTTTTTTTCTGTTCTTTTTGTAGTCTGAAGGAGCTTTTTGTTCTCTAAAATTGATGCATATAATGTATACTCGTCCAGTTATTGTGTTTATAACTTTACTCTTTGCTTATGCTGCTGCTGATTTAGAGGTAATAGCTTGAAAAAGAATTGATTTTTTTGTGTTTTAAGTTTTTTAATTTATGTTTAAAGCAAACCCCATTTGATTTCATTGCTTCAAAACCCAATCAGGGGTGTAACCCCCCCCACCCCCCCACCCCCCTCAATTGGTAAAGTTTCAAGATTCCATGCTACTTAAGTGTGAAGTAATGTGATATACTAGAATTAAGTTTCTTATTGATTATCAATTTGGATGTTAGAGCAATGGAGCTGAAAAAGCGGGTGCGGATGCAGCAATTTTGAGTAGTAATAGCAGTGGGAATGAGAAATTAGACCTGGTAAATACGAATAGAAAAAAGGATGGTCATTTGGTTAACGATAGTTCGAGTAACCAAATGAAGTTAAAGGAAGCTGGGGACCTAAGGAAAGTGAAGAGTGGTAGTGGCATTATTGGTGAGTTGACAGATATTGGGGATCAAAACAAGTCCAATGATAACAATGCGAAAAAGGGGGACGAGAGACAAGGGTCGAAAGAAGCTGGGGGAGAAAAGAAAACGGATGATAGTAGTTCTTCCAAGAGAGAAGACAAGAAAAAGGAGATGAAAGAAGCTGAACTGCAAGACAAAGCAAAAGACATTAGTTCCGAGAAGCAGGGTGAGATGGAAAAGATTCTGCCTGATGGAATTCGGTCGAGAGAGGAGATTTTGCCTACAAGAAAGGAGAGTTTCCATGGTGAAGAATGCGATTCATCTTATAGTTGTACGATAGAAGAAAAATCAGTGGTTGCATGTCTTAGAGTTCCGGGCAATGGTACGTTTTTGTTCACATTCTCCATTTATAGTCAACCTTTATTAGTTGCTTCCTTTTATATAATGTTAACAAAGAAGTTGCTATTGTCTGTACAGTATGGTAATGCATGCTTTTGGCATACTTCCCTTTATGTAATTAATTCATTCAACGGTATCCTTTTATTTGTCACTAAAATTTAAATTCGCATCTGGAGATTCTTATAACTCTTCACAAGATAGGGGTAAGGTATGTGTACACACTACCCTCCCCAGACCCCACGGTGTGGGATAATACTAGGTATGTTATTGTTGTTGTTGAGATTCTTATAAATTTTAGAAAGAAGATGATTTTGAAACATGCTCCCTAAATGACAGAAATCTTGGAAAGCTCTTATCTGCTGTGGGCAGTCCTTCTCAGTTCTTATATTGAATTGTATCGAAATTTTATTTACTTCGTCATATATCTTTTTGAAATTTCCTCTAGTTAAGCTGCCTCCATACCTTTATTTCCTTAAAACACGTTCTGGAAAAACTATCTTCAGATGCTTCTCAAAAGAAACAATCTTCAGATAGAAAACTATATTATTATATCCTCCTTAGAACTATAGTACTATTGTTGAGTATTTTGTCCCCTCCTTCATCTACCAAAAGATAATGCCCTTTTTCTGCTGTTGTTATTCTGTATGATTGGTTGTTGCCGGTTACTTCACAAGTTCACATAGACTGTGCCATTGATATTCTCTATAAGCAGTTTTGGACAGGTTTACAATTTTAGCTTCTTATCTAGCCAACATATTTTGATGAATGGGAGTTATAACGAAAATCCAAAAACTTAGTGGACTTTCTTCGATCGATCGATCAACCATGCCTCAAAAGGCAAGCTCACCAAGCCACTGCTTTCTTCCCCTATTAAACAAACAGTCAAAATGATAACTAAGTCCGGTCAGGGGCTGATTTGTAGGGAAAATTATGGGATACGTGAACTCATGGTCTCTCCGCAAAATTAGATATTTTATGTACATATTTTCTAAAATTGGTATAATATTTTTTTTTACCCATGCTCTAAGAAGTTGAATGGTGCACTTGGTTGAAGGTGGAATTATTTACCGAGAGGAAGAAGGATCAATTCCACTTAATATGATTTTTCCTCCTTTTTAGTAGTATACGCATGTACTAGAAAGTCTAGATCCGCCTCTGCCCCTGTCCTACTTATATGGTTGCTCCTTCTCTCCTTGCTTCTACCAAAAATAAAATGTGGGATGGCAATGGAAACTTTTATAAAAATAGGTGGAGATAAGTTGACTTTACGCATCAATATTTTGTTTATACTGTGGAAATCAAATCACTGCATCAGCTCATGTAGTTTCATCCGTTTGATGTGTGGCCGTGATACATGTCTGCATCAAATAGCTCAAAGCATGCTCTTATATTATATTATAAAGAAACTCATAAGTAGGATACTCTATAGATAGAAGTGTCTCTCTGATTAAATGAATAGACTCAATTGTATCTTATGTCATGCCGTTGCTGTTTGAGTAACTGTAGTATGACCTGTTCCTTTCCTTTTCCAGAATCTCCAGACCTTTCACTTTTGGTTCAAAACAATGGAAAACGAACTGTCAATATTTTGATTGAGGCTCCTGAGTTTGTACAACTGGAGAAAAAGAAGATTGAACTGCAAGGGAAAGAAAACCAGAGGGTAAGAATACTTCACTAGTATTATTTAAAGCATTATGAAACAGCTTTTGATAAGTAGGTGGCGACCTTGAATGTAGACAAATTTCCGTACTTATTTATTAAGTTTACATGCTCCAACAACATAAAAGATTTTAGGAAGCATTATTTTCCCATTATTCGGAAACAGCCTCTATGCCCTTCTAGGGGTATTGATAGTGGGTGGCGACCTTGAATGTAGACAACTTTACGTGCTTATCCATTAAGTTTAAATGCTCCAACAGCATAAAAGATTTTCGAAAATATTATTTTCCCATTACTGATGTTCTCTAGATGGATCCACCTACAGTATAACCATCCCATTTTATTCTTTAATTTATTTCTTGCTTTATCTAGCTTCCTTCGGAAGAAATGTAGACCTATGTGAGGAAACAGGTGTTCTGATATGAATAGAATTACCACTTTTATCATTACAGAACACTTCTACAACTGCAGTGGAGCACCCCCTCCCCCTTTCTGGCCGATTAGGCAAATTGAGCACCTTGGTCGATTATGTTATCTTATGATGTTCTTTTTGTTAACCAATATAAACTTTGTAGAGCTCCCAGAAACTGTTTCTTATGATGAGCACCTTGGTCGATTATGTTATCTTATGATGTTCTTTTTGTTAACCGATATAAACTTTGTAGAGCTCCCAGAAACTGTTTCTGCTGATGGTTCAAAATTAGTCATTTCCAAGTTGTCGTGGTACTGTTTGCAATTTTGAGATAATATGCCTCTGATATATTAGAGACCTTTTAACCAATAAAAAAGAAGATATATTAGAGACCTTTTATGTTTAATCTAAGTTTTTAGGTAAATACAACTTGTGATTTTTTGACACTTCAAGCTTTAACATACTTTTGGTGCTATTGTGAATTTTGACACTTCAAGCTTTAACATACTTTTGGTGCTATTGTGAATTTTGACACTTCAAGCTTTAACATACTTATGATGCTAGCAATCTTTGTTTGGGTTTATATCTCGTTGAAGACGGCTATATCATTTACCGTGTAAGCTGTAACAAATACATTTAGTCAAATGATTATTTCTTTGGTATATCAAATTTTGATATTGATGTCGAAATCCTCGACTGGTTATGGCTTCTGCTGCCATGGATAATATAAGAGTATGTGAAAGGGGCTGTCTTACTGGCAAAGCTTGCTGACTTCTGCTGAAATACTACCGCTGAAACGGCATAATGATGTAGTTTGCTACCACTTCGTTGCAAAAAGGGCAAACTATGAAGACTGATCAGCTGATCAGAGAAATGGTGAAGGGTTACTAAATTAGGAGATTGTGCATCTGCAAGAGGTTGGGTAGATCAGCACCTTGTTAACAGGGAACAACTTATGTGTGTGAGGCAATTTGAATTACTTGAACATAATAAGTCCAGATTCGGAGATATGATATATTTCGTATACATGACTTAAATAGTAAGAGGATAATTGACTGAATCATCATAACTACTTTGTGATGAAACATGTATTGAGGAATTACTTCTGTTCCGGATTACTTTGAAGTTTTCATTTTTAGAGGTAGAACTCTATTAAGTGTGTGCACATGCAGCCTCTATCCATGTCACATGGGTATCTCCTGTTTCAATATGAATCAATAGGCCGTATTTGGTACCTGCAAAAAGCTTGAAGGCATCCAGAAGATCCATATTCTTCTATTTAGTGCTTATGTAGTTAATTACTAGAACTAGAATTGTTTGAATGTTGTCTAATTTTGTCTAAGCTTTAGTCTAGTGGCCATCGGCGGATACACCTTCCGGCAAGCAGTGTCACGTGACACCGCTTCACCGAAATTTTTATTAAATATGTATATATAGATGATATACAAAATGAAAATATTAGGTATAAATATAAAAAATGACACCGCTTTTCATTATAGTGATTTCTTCATTCATTTATTTTTTCAAATTTTGACATCACTTGTCAAAAATCTTGCGTACGCCCCTGCTAGTGGCCATGTTGGGATTTAGTGCTTTAAATTAGTCTTCAGGAAATTTTATTGTGAATTGAGAAACATCTTGGCAAAGCATATTTTGACAATATATACATTAATCTAAACTGGATTTTTTCCTATCCATTTGACATGTAACCGAGGTACTTTCTCCACATGCAGATGAAGGTTTCTATACGGAATGCAGGAAATGACAACAATATCATTCTAAAGGCCGGGGATGGCCAATGCACTCTTGATTTCAGGGGTCTGATTGACAATGCTGATAAAACATCTCAATTCAAGTATGGTTTCTCATCTTTTGGAATAATGTGTTTGGCTGCTATTGCATTAGTAGCTACACTCTTGATATACTTTAAACGGAGGCTTCAAGTAAGTAGCGGCCACAAGTATCAAAAGTTGGACATGGATTTACCAGTTTCCAATGGCGGAAAGACAGAGACACTCTCAACTGATGGATGGGACAATAGCTGGGATGACGATTGGGATGACGAGGAGGCGCCCAAAGCATCATCCATGCCAGTCACTCCTTCCTTCTCGTCTAAAAGCATTTCCTCACGACGGTCTAATAAGGAAGGCTGGAAAGACTAGCTCTTTTTTTTGTTTTTGTTTTTGCCACATGATAATTAGAAAGAATATGAATGACTTAATCGCGCAGTAGTAGCCACGAGACAACAAGTTGTGATATTACGATACGAATTGTGACATCTTGTTGTCGGGCTTTCCGCTTGGACTATTTCTTTTCATTATCTTTTGGAAGAGAAAAGTCTCATATAGTCAAACTTCTCTATAATAGCCTCGTTTGTTCCGATATTCTTTGGCTGCTATAGTGAAATGTTGTTATATAGGACATATATTATGACATAACATAAAAATCGGTTTCGTGAAAAACTTAACTTTTATAGTGAATGATTGTTATATAGAAATGCTGTTATAGAGAGGTCTGACTATATATGGATACATTAACCATACTTGGACTTGATGAGCTACACACTTTAGCTTAGATTTCTTTCTGCCTTTGTCCTTCCAACTCAGGATGCTTTTGCTTTTATGGGTCTATAGAAGTCCAAAGCATTGATATTATAGAAACTAAATACATTTTGATATGGGCCTATGTTTTTGGGCTTTTGAATAGATGGATGTGAAACCATCATTGGGTCATACATGTTGAATCCAATGCAAATATGGGCCTACCGTCTTAAAGATTCATGGGTTGGAATATTTAGTTCTCTCATATGCCTTTTTTCATCTTTAATTTGTGCATAGAGTGTGTTCATGGTTCGTTTGGATCGTTTTTTCCCTAAATAGAAACCAAATCAAGTAAGTTGGTTTTTAAAATATTGGAACCAAATCAAACCAATCAACTCTGTTATTTATTGATCTAGTTTATGTCGGTTTTTCGGTTATTTATCGATTTTTTCTTAAATATGAGATATACACTACCAAACAGATATTCCGGCGACTGCATTTTTAACGCAACACTATCAATCCAATTGCTCTTTGAGAAATCTATTATTTACTAAGATATATTAATGATAATTGAATCAAATAGTGATGAATAATTTAAGAATTTAATTAAAAATAG
The DNA here is from genome assembly GCF_000715075.1 of Nicotiana tabacum. NCBI lineage: Eukaryota > Viridiplantae > Streptophyta > Magnoliopsida > Solanales > Solanaceae > Nicotiana > Nicotiana tabacum. The sequence goes on along the minus strand of NC_134080.1, from coordinate 4,207,107 downwards.
ATTATTTGTAACATAAAATAGATTCTTGTACTTAACAAAAGAAAACTACCAATCAAACTACAATGATGAGGCAAAGAAATAGATTACTACAATTTGATTTTTCGGATTTTTACGAACACTCCTAAGCAACACCATTTGATATGTGTATTACTTTCTATGTAATATCAGAGAGATAATTCATAATTTAAAGTTAATACTGATACATAGAATACCATCAAAACTACTACAGATGTGTGTGACTATACATTACAGATAACATTCACATGTTACTCATGAAAAATTAGAGTCTCAATAAGCAGTTTTAAAACGTATAGCTCACCCTTAGGTCATATGTTTGCCCACCAAATCTTTTTGTAAGAACTGTCATAATCTATAGAGCAAATTAAAGAATGTCATGAGACTAAAATAATTATTAATGATTTTTCTGTCAACTGTTTATCACATGATGTGTAGATTTATGACAGATTGAACTAACAACAAAAATGTGTCTAGACACCTCAAAAGATGCATTTGGAATCACTTTTTCTCTGATGCCGGTTTACTGAGCTGAAGGAAATCCTTGAAGCAACGGTAAAATTGTATCGTGTTATGTCACTTTTTTGAACCGTAGAATTGATTATTCATGGCGTTTGTGTTAGGATGGATTTCCTACATTAGAATCCTTGTGATACGACCCTTCTGAATACAGGACGTTTTGCGCACAGAACGGCTTATTACCAAGCCATTAGTATGATTAAATTCCGTAAAAATAGCACGGGCTAGCTAGTTTTTGGACTGGTCATTCAAAAATAGACAGCGTTTGCAAAGGTATTGAAAAATAGCCACTATTTTGCTGCAACATGGAAAGTTCCAGCATAATATACTGGAGATTGAAGCACCGGTACTCCAGTATATTATACTGGAGTTCTAGTATACTTATGTTGGAACTCCAGTATAATATAAGCATAAGATCCAGTATATTATACTTGAGTATTTTTCGAATTTTGAACAGTATTTTCGTTCAAATTTATCTTTAAATGAAAAATGGCTAAATTTCAATTACTTTTTAAAATTATGGCTATTTTTAAATGTCCGCTGGTAAATCTGAATATTTTTGAATTTCTCCCTTAAATTCCTATCTTCATAATTCATAATTAATAATTAGGTGCATGATTCACACTTATGCTTCTTCATTTCGATTATATTCCAATTTCATTAGCTCAAAAATTTTATGCTATACGCGGAGGAGCTTTCATATTTTGACACGTGTCTTTTCCTCATTTGATGAGCATGGACAAAATCACATGCTATTGGTGTGGGCCTGGCACGTGGTGGGGTCCAGATAAGAACATGCACGGGATCTCACATGTTGGTTACACGTGTTCCGTGATCTCGCAACGTAATCACCGTTGATTGTGATAGGTGCATGAGATTGAGCTCCCTTGGGACCCACAACGTAACTAGGTGTTTCCATTTTTACGGCTGTGATTGGGCTTTTTGAGACATGCTTATCGTAATTTCTCACCCTTCCTGTCCAGTCATGCTATTGCCTATTTAGTTTATCGATTTACCTTTTACCATATTTCCTCGGAAAATTTATCACGATTTACCGTCGAGAAGTGTGATTGTATGGTTGGAATCACTCTATACATATCAGAGATATCGTGTTCAAACTCTAAAAATAAAAAATAAAATCTAATTTACAAATATCAAATATAAAAAATTATACTGGCAGTTCTCGCCCTCTAGGTTGAATGGGAGTTGTATGGGTCGAAATCTGACCAAACGAGAATATGCATGAAGAGGAACGACAAAAAGTCACTTGGGCCGAAGTCGTATTCATACAACACTATAGCGATAAGCATCTCGGTCACGGCCGAGATTGTGTACTCATAATGCTTGTACGGCGAATTGGATGTTACGGCATTTCAGAGGGTCAACTGTAATACAGTTAAATGACTTAGATACTCTGGCTAATCACCGTTGTGTAAATGAAATACCTAGTATATATATAAGGTGAGAGAATGAAGAAGGGGGGAATTCACAAATCACACACTTTTTCAGGGGATGGGAATTGGAGAATCCGTTTTGTAAATGAGAGAAAGTTCGGAACCTTGCTATTCATTTTTCTATAGTTATCGTTATGGAGTAATGATGTCGAGAATGAATGTAAGCTCACCATATACATTAGATTTTTTCCATTATCTTAATGAGTTCATGAGCTTACCAACTTTTCTTACTTAACATTCATTGATCTAGAGTTAGTTATCTTTGGCTAGGATTTACCCTCTATCTTTTTATTTAATTAGTTTAACAAAAGGTCACACATAATTTGGTCAAACAGGAGTTTTGAACATAAATACTCCATTTCATTAACCTCTGAAAGAGCCCGTCATAAATCTCTATTTACTCTTAATGTTAGATGTATTTTCTGTTGTGGAAGCCAAATGTATATAGTGTGAATAAGTCACAATTACTATACCAAAAATTATGACCGCCACCAAATAATAAATAAGACAATAAAGCAACAATAAAGGGAACACCAGAATTTACGAGGTTCGGCTAATTTTGCCTACTCCTCGGACACAACCAATATTTTATTTCACTCCAAAAATACAAGTGAAATAATACTAAAGAGAGAAGATACAAATGCCTTAAACAGATGAGAAGGCAAATGAGAGGTGTGTTTCAATCCTAAACATTAGGCCTTCTTTTATAGGGGAAAAATCCCCCCAAACTTAACTCCCAACCAATGTGGGACTTTGGCATTTTGCCAAACTTCAACAAATCTCCACCTTGGCAAAATTCCACATTTTCAATTCTCTCTCAATAACAAATTTTGGTTGTGTCTTCATCTTCAATCTTCAGTGTTCAACAATGTTGATCAAATCCAAACAATGTTGAAACTTGACCGCAGTCACCACCTTTGTCAGCATATCAGCAGGATTCTCTGTAGTATGAATTTTCTTCACCGTGACTCCACCTTCTTCTATGATTTCTCGTACGAAATGATACCGAACATCAATGTGCTTCGTCCTTGCATGATAAACTTGGTTCTTCGCTAATTGAATAACACTTTGACTATCACAAAAAATTGTGATACCTTTTTGTTCAACACCAAGCTCCTTTAGCAATCCTTGAAGCCAAATTGCCTCTTTCACAGCATCTGTAATAGCCATGTACTCTGCCTCTGTTGTAGACAAAGCAACTGTTGACTGCAAAGTAGACTTCCAACTAACTGGTGCCTTTGCAAAAGTAAACACATAACCAGTAGTTGATCTTCGTTTGTCCATATCACCCGCAAAATCTGAGTCACAATATCCAACTACAAACTGATTGTCTTCCTGCTCAAAAACTAACCCGACATCTACAGTATTATGAATATACCGTAGAATCCACTTCACAGCTTGCCAATGCTCCTTCCCTGGATTGTGCATATATCTGCTAATAACTCCAACAGCTTGTGAAATGTCAGGCCTTGTGCAAACCATTGCATACATCAAGCTACCAACAACATTTGCGTATGGTACCTTTGACATATACTCTCGTTCAGCTTCATCCATTGGCGACATAGTAGTACTTAGCTTAAAATGGGAAGCAAGTGGAGTACTAACTGGCTTAGTCTTGTCATCTATGCCAAAACGTTGAAGTACTCTCTTCAAATATTCCTTTTGAGATAAACAGAGTTTCTTTGAACGTCTATCTCTAATTATCTCCATGCCAAGAATTTTCTTTGCCTCACCCAAATCCTTCATCTCGAACTCCTTCTTCAGTTGAATCTTCAACTTATCAATTTCTTCCGAATTCTTGGAAGCTATCAACATATCATCAACATATAGGAGAAGATATACAAAGAAACCATCTTTAAGCTTGTGCAAATACACACAATGATCGTATTTGCTTCTCTTGTACCCTTGCCGCAACATAAACTCGTCAAATCGCTTGTACCATTGTCTAGAAGATTGTTTCAATCCGTACAACGATTTTTCAAGTTTGCACACCATATTTTCTTTTCCAGCAACTTTGAATCCTTCTGGCTGAGTCATGTAGATTTCCTCTTCCAAGTTTCCATGTAAAAATGCAGTTTTTACATCCATCTGAACTAGTTCCAAATCCAATTGTGCAACCAAAGCCAACATAATTCTAATGGAGGAATGTTTTACAACTGGAGAAAACACTTCATTGCAATCAATTCCCTCCTTTTGAGCATATCCTTTGGCCACCAATCTTGCTTTGTAGCGAACATCTACTTGGTTAGGAAATCCTTCCTTCTTTGCAAATACCCATTTGCACCCAATTGCTTTCTTTCCCTTCGGGAGATTGGCCAATCTCCATGTATGATTCTGATGAAGGGACTGTATCTCATCATTCATGGCAATCCTCCACTTATCTTCTTCTGAACTTTGAACAGCGTCTTTATAAGTAGTAGGAACATCATCAGCTACAATTGAGGTTGCACAAGCAACCATCTCTATGAGACGAACAAGTTTCGTTATTGTTCTTTTTGGCCTGCTGGTTGCTATTGATTCAAGTTGTTGTTGAGATTCCTGAGTTGGAATCTCCTCTACTGGCTCTCCTTCCAGAGGGTAATCTTCATTTGTTTCCTCCTCTGCTTCTTGTGTAGGAAAAATAAATTTTCCCTCAAACTCCACCTGCTTAGAAGCACCTTCATTTTGTTTGGTATCTTCTGTTACCTTATTTACCATAGCAAATTCATCAAAGGTAACATCTCTGCTGAATATTACTTTCTTTGTCATAGGACACCATAAGCAATATCCTTTGACTCCAGAAGTAATTCCCATAAAAATAGCCTTCTTTGCCCTTGGATCCAATTTTGACTCCGTCACATGATAATATGCAGTTGAGCCAAACACGTGCAAAGAGTTATAATCTACAGCAGGTTTTCCGTACCATTTTTCAAATGGTGTTTTGCCATCAATAGCAGCAGATGGTAGACGATTAATGAGGTGGGATGCATATGTAATTGCCTCAGCCCAAAATTCTTTGCCCAAGCCAGCATTGGACAACATACATCGTACCTTCTCCAGCAAGGTCCGGTTCATACGTTCTGCCACTCCATTCTGTTGTGGTGTATGTCTAACAGTGAAGTGTCGGACGATGCCATCATTTTCACAGACCTTATTGAAATGATCATTTTTGTATTCACCTCCATTGTCTGTGCGAATACACTTGATCCTCCTGCCTGTTTGATTCTCCACCATCGTCTTCCATTTGAAAAAAATTCCCAGCACTTCATCTTTGTTTTTCATTGTATACACCCACACTCTTCGAGAAAAATCATCAACAAAGGTTACAAAATAGTGTTTCCCACCCAATGAAGGTGTTTTGGAAGGACCCCAAACATCAGAGTGTACATAATCCAAAATGCCTTTAGTATTATGGATCGTTGTACCAAATTTAACCCTTGTCTGTTTCCCTTTGACACAATCCTCACAAAACTCCAAGTTGCAAGCCTTTACTCCTTTTAACAATCCTTGATCTGATAGAGTTTTCAAGGATTTTCCTCCAGCATGTCCCAAGCGCATGTGCCATAGCTTGGTTGCTTCTGCCTCTTTGTCGTCACTGGATGTCACTGTCACTGTCCCAATAACTGTACTGCCATGATAGCGGTACATATTATTATTCTTCCGATTAGCCTTCATTACCACTAGTGCACCGGAGCATACTCTCATCACTCCATTTTCTGCAATGATTTTGAACCCTTTTGATTCTAGGGCTCCCACAGAGATGAGATTCTTCTTCAAATCCGGTACATATCGAACATCTATCAATGTTCTGATCATTCCATCATGGTACCTTAATCGTATTGAACCAATGCCATATGAGTTAAGAGGGCTGTTATCCGCTGTGTGGACGACTCCATATTCTCCTTCTTGAAATTCCACGAACCAGTCCCTGTTGGGACACATATGATAGCTACAAGCCGAGTCCATCAACCATATGTCTGATGATGTTGATGACTCTGTTGTAACTAATGAGAAGTCTGAATCATCACAATCAGCTACATTTGAATCCATAATGGCCTTTCCATTGTTATGTTTGACCTTATTCTTCAACTTCGGACAGTCTTTCTTCCAGTGCCCCTTTTCTCGACAAAAGGCACATTCATCTTTGCTGGGTCTGGATCTTGACTTGGATCTTCCCTTCTTTGTCCTCGTTTGATTTTGAGGACGACCCCTCACAAATAGTGCTTCTCCTTCTCCGCCCTTCTGTTTTTCTCGCTTTCTTTGTTCATAGCTGTACAAAGCCGAACAAACTTCTCTGAGAGAAACTTCGTCATTTCCATGAAGTAGAGTAGTTTCAAGGTGCTCGTACTCATCAGGAAGTGACGCCAACAACATCAAGGCCAAGTCACCATCATCATAAGTTGTATCCATATTTTGCAAATCTGTAACCAACTTATTGAAACTGGTGATATGTTCATTCATCGTGGTACCAGGAACATAGGTGAAGTGAAACAGTCTCTTCTTCATGTACAATTTATTTTGATTGTTTTTCTTCAAAAATTTATCCTCCAGTGCTTTCCATAATTTACTTGCAGAAGTTTCCTTTGTGTATGGATATTTCTGCTCTCTAGCAAGGTAGGATCGAATGGTACCGCAAGCAACACGGTTGATAATTCTCCAATCTTCTTCTCCAATAACATCTGGTTTCTTTTCTTCAATGGCCAGATCTAGCCCTTGTTGAAAAAGGACATCTAGAACCTCGTCTTGCCACATCCCAAAATGTCCGGACCCGTCAAATATTTCGACCGCAAATTTCGCATTTGACACAATTCTTGTCATAAGCGAAGATGCCAATGATGACGTATTGTTGACACTTGATGTAGATTCTTCTTGTTTATTGTCTCCCATCTTTGACACAAATATTATTTAATAGCTGACGACACAAATCAAGATTATTTCCTTTCTGGTGTGGAAGATCAGACTAAGCTGCAACCACAGAGCATACTCAGACAGAACCTTGACTCAGTTACCAAGATAAATCTTTTCTGATGTGGAAGATCAGACTATGCTGCAACCACAGATCATACTTAGACAGTACCTTGGCTCTGATACCAATTGTTGCGGAAGCCAAATGTATATAGTGTGAATAAGTCACAACTACTATACCAAAAATTATGACAGCCACCAAATAATAAATAAGACAATAAAGCAACAATAAAGGGAACACCAGAATTTACGAGGTTCGGCTAATTTTGCCTACTCCTCGGACACAACCAATATTTTAGTTCACTCCAAAAATACAAGTGAAATAATACTAAAGAGAGAAGATACAAATGCCTTAAACATATGAGAAGGCAAATGAGAGGTGTGTTTCAATCCTAAACGTTAGGCCTTCTTTTATAGGGGAAAAATCCTCCCCAAACTTAACTCCCAACCAATGTGGGACTTTGGCATTTTGCCAAACTTCAACATTTTCAATTTTGATATAAATATCATTTCAATATCATTCTCAGATTAATGAAGTTACCGCTAATTTCTTAGAGTAATTGAAGTACATTTTAACTACTAAATGTAGCTCGTCAGGTTTTGTTCATGATAGTAAAGAGTAAAGAGACTTACGTCTATGATTGTATGAAAAGATAAACTTGAAAATTCTTTTAAGCAAATGAAGTATTATTTATAAGAGTTTCCCCCCTCAAACGAGAATTTTCTTAAAAAATTTCACTTTTTTTATATCTCATTTTTAATGATGTTCTTACTATTTAGCAAGGCGGCGTTTTCCGTTCTATGACTACGTCTTTTTTTAATATAAAAATTGTGACTTGGAGCACTTTTTGTGTATTTTCTAAAATTATGTAAAGTCAAATATTCCACAAACTACTTGAAGGTTGAACTCAAAGTGGTTTGCTTTGGAACTTGCCTTATTAAAATTCCACAAAAAAAAAAAGTTAGGAAAGTTAGAAGTTATATAAGGGCGAGTTTTTACCGTTGAAGCGCTATTTTTCACAAAGGGAAAAAGAGGAGAGAAATTCAAAAATAGCGAGATTTACAAATGTTCAATAAAAAATAGCTAAAGTTTTAAGAGTAATTGAAATTTAGCTAATTTTTATGTAAAGATAAATCTTAACGAAAACACTGTTCAGAATCTAGAAAATAGTCCAGTATATTATACTGGAGTTTCACTCTATACAAGATTGGAGTTCCAGTATAATATACCGGTCCAGTATAATATACTGGAACTTTCGGCGTGTTGGAGTTCCAACATAATATGCTGAAAGTTCATACACAGGTGCACCAATCTCGAGTATTTTATGCTGGAACTTTCTGTATTGCAGAAAAATAGTGACTATTTTTCATAACTTTGCAAACGCTGGCTATTTTTGAATGACCAGTCCGAAAACTGGCTAGCACATGCTATTTTTACAAAAAAGAAACATGAGGCTCAAAAGCCTTGAGATGACCAAGAACGGTCGAGCCAAAGCGAACAATACATTGTCAGTTGGGACGTAACAAAGTGGTATCAAATCCGTTACTTCCCCAAATCCGTTATATATGATCCGTAACAAAGCGAGCTCAGTAAATCTCCAAGGATTTGAACTACTGTCGATTGAACTCGAAAAGGAATTTGTTGTGGAATATGTCTTAGATAAATCTTACATCAAAATGAGAGGAGAAAGTTAAGTATCATATATATTAGGTCGAGACTATGGTTCAACTATTGAAGTGCCTTTTGAGTTAAAAGCCCAAGAATTCAAAATCGTGAGACTAAACCTAAAGAGGTCAGACAAAATAACACAATACCTTGACAGTTGAACTTGCATTGTGGTATGGTGTCCACTTTCGTGCAATTGATCTCATGAATTTGTCCATTAAATTATAATATCATCAAGTGAAAATGCATGAATATCATGTGAACTTATATTCTGTTTGTTTCACCAAAAAGTATGAACATTTTGTTAAATTAATTAAATAAGAAGATAATGAGAAAATTCAAGTTAAACATAATAAATCTTAAATGTGGAAATGCGTTATTATCAATTTAATGTAGCGGGTATTAAAAGATATAGTTATAAATGAGTGGGAGAATAATGAGAAGCAATAAATATATTAAATAACAATAAATGTAAATAGACAGAATAATTCACCCAAATAATGAATGAGGTTTATGATTCTTCTCTCTGACAATGATGTAAGGTATATATGAGAATATAGGGATTTTTCTCGGATCTGATGCGAGAAATGTGAGATAAACAGCAAATCGAATCTTTATGAAAATGCAATATTTGTATTTCTCTTGAAAATCAACTTTTCATAAGAGTTCTTGTCCTATTCAATATTACATGCCTTTTGACTTATTCTTCCTACTATTTACATGGGACATTCCCAAAGAACCCTAAAAAGTACAACAGAAGGAATATTCAATGGAATATTCCCTTTGAAAATTTCAAAGCCTTACTAGCCATTACTTTTGTTCCTACCGCTCGACCTCGACCCTAATGGGCCGCTCAACGGCTCATTCTTGTTAACCATTGATCGATCTCGACCAAGTCGCCTGTGACGAGTTACAATCCTCACGTTTGATCATCTCTTCGTACTGAGTTTTCTCAGTCGAATTTGGCTCATATTGATGGGAAACATGTATAAACAGCGGAAGCAAATAGCCACGATCACTTGCATGTAATATAGAAAACACATAATCACAAATTTTAATCGAACATAAAATCGATACTTATCTCTTGAAGCGTGACCGCGATCGCGAGAAGGGCCTCCAAGCAAGAGCGAAAACGTCCATGGGATCATCTTCCAGTTCCACAGTCTTCTGCTGTGTGACCCGAATAACGACCGGAATAAGCGAAACTAGTGTAGGCGAGTTTCTCCTAGGAAAACTGTATAGTAAAATCATAGCCTCCTTATGGAATAAGACCTCTTTATATAGCCACAGGTTTTAGGGTTTAAAGCTTTTTCCTAAACGTGTTGGGTCTTACTTTTCCACCAAAAAATATAATTCCATTTAATTCCTAAATAGTCGGTCACAGCAGGGACCGCAGTATTTAATTAATGAGGCTTCCTATTATGGACTTAATTTGAAATATTCGAATTAATACTACCATAATAAATTACGAATTATTCCACTAAAAATTCGTAATTTCACTCTTCAGTTCAATTTCGAAATTCTTTCATTAAACATTATTTAACTCCCCATGTTAAGATTCAGATTAAATTAAATTACTGACAATTAATTCATTTATTATTTCATTTAGACCTTTGGTTAACTTATTTCATGTGACGGATACAAAATCCACCTGCAAGGTTTACAAATGAAACCTTATAAGCTTTCATAAAGATGTATCATCAATATCTAGGCCGAGACATGGATTCCATCAACTAATTATTACTTCGCCAATGTATATCATCATTGTTATCCAATTTACCAGGCTTATTGACTCGCGAAAGAATCTCGCCTTTTAATAAATCAAAACAACAAGTGACATACACAACTAATAATAATTATATCAGGATTAAGAGTATAAGTACATTAAATGGACTAGAGAAATTATTTTATAAAGTCAGTATAAAATACTCATCTCTACTTGATCCGTTCAATACATACAAAATGTACTAGCACAAGAAGTTGGAATTAAACCATTCTCATAATCAAGATAAATTATATTTAATCTTGTGCTACAATCATTCCTAATGGTTTGTCCAATTCCATCATTAGATTGTGAACATGATCTTTATACTTATAAGAACCGATAATTTAATCTTCTGTGTATAAGCTAAACTCTATACACTCAATTATCTGCTATATAAGCAACGGACACAAACAAATATATGATCTATTTAAAACTTTGTTAAACTTAAATAAATCCATAATAAATACTATATCCCAACCAAAATCCATGATTAATAGTATATATCCCAACACATACACTGTCCTATATTAACACTCCACTATTAACAGAATTTGGTATATTTTATTTGATAATTGTCCATGATTTTCTTGACGTAGAGCTAGAGTAATTCCCCCCTAAAAAATTAATACATCAAATGAACAAGAGTGGGCTGTTAGTTATAGACATATAGTTAAGTGCAGCCTCGGTAAAAGGAGGAAACGCCAAACCGCTGAAAAAGTTTAGGGAATGGGCAAGTAGTTACAAAAAGATGAAGGGCCCAAATATCAATTTCAGTTAGTGGGGACGTTAAATGTATCCATCTCTATATCCTCCTGAGATTCTGTTGTCTCCTAATTTTTTATAATTTCCATTTTCCCCCCTAAACTAGAATAAAATACTTATTCTATCTCCAACTTTTCTCTTTTCCATCATATATATATATATATATATATTCCATGCAAATCCCCGTTATTGAAGAAACGAACAATCTATCCTTACTTTTTCCTTTTCCTTTCTTTTCTGTTACCTTTTCAACGGTCGCACTTTGAAATCTCTGCATGGAAAAGTACAAAGAAGAAGTTTTGGAGATCGTGTTCTTAGAGGAATTATTTCTTTTTATTTTACTTTTTGTGGGGCTCTATGCTTTGTTTTCCCTCTTCAAACATCTCAGTCAGTGTTTTGCTTTCTCTTTTTCATTTTCACCGTCAAAGATATAGATTAAAGAGTAGCTCGCTGTACAAAGTATTTTATATTCAAGTATAATTTGGGATATGATCGCACAAATTATTCCAAGTTGAGATAGGATTCGAGGAAGGATATCATATTCAATGGATGTGATATAGATAAACTACCATAATACAAGTATTAGTGGCTAGTTTCACGGCTTAAATCAGTAATTCATAGGTCCTACATCGATAGTTTTATCGTTGTTTCAAGGCTCCCGTTCTTCACCATCATAGACTTCTTCACCATCATAGACTCTTTGACAAAATAGCTCTAGGATCACCGTTGAGTTATATATTGAGAATTTGGGATGGATAAAAGCTTGAATATAAATTCGCTATCATTTTATTATATATGTTTAATTAGAAGCCTCAAATATAAATTTTAAGAATGATAAAATCTCACTTTTAATTGGAGGTTTCGAGTTTAAGGCATGAAAATATAAAAATCTGTGATAAAGAGCACTTCCTATTTTAATAAGCTAACCTGTAAACTTAGATTAATAGAGTTATTGAATTTCGAATAGCAAATAATCATTAAAAAAGTTAATTATATTGTCAACAAATTCTAAAATTTGCGCGAATTTGATTTAATTTTATGAATCAAGCACGTAATAATACTTTTAGATAATATCGGGTAAGACTCGAACTCGAAATTTTTGTCTGCTTCAGAACCATGTAAGTTAAAGTAGAATGTGTACTCGTGAGACTATAATATTTACTCCCTCCGGTCCACAATAAGTAACCAATTTTTTATTTTTATTTTGATCTAAAATAAGTGTTCATTTATATAATCAAGAAAAATTCAATTTGTTTTTTCAAAATTATCCTTATGTACGTATCCCTAAAAAGTTATTTACTTCTCAGTCCTCACACATTTGAGAAGAGAAGTAAGTGTTATTATAACTATGGTACAACATTTAATGAAGGGTAGTTTAGTCACACTAACTATTTTCGTCTAAAATTTAGTATTTTTTTAATGGGTGTGTGCAAAGCAAATTGGTCACTTATTGTTGACCGGAGAGAGTACTAAATATCATGGTCGTTGAGCTATATCTCCTTTGAATGTTGCGATGAGTCGTTTTATCACATTAATGGTCTAAAATTTTGTTTAAGCTAGCAAGTAACTAATAGAATACTGAAATTAAAACATACCTTTTGTATTAAATAGTTCTCATCGACAGCATCATTTTTTACATCACCATATCATTACAATTCCAACACCTTTATAATTATATCACCATGTCATTATCTTATTACTAACAATGATAATAACATTTAGCAAAAAAGAGACAAAAACTTCGAAAATGGTAGTTAGGCTAATTTTTGTTGCAGATGAGTGGGCCAACTCTATATCGCATTTTCGTGGGAGAAATTCAAAAATAGCCAGATTTACAATTAGTCGTTCAAAAATAATTCAGTTTTAAAAGTAATCGAAATTTAGCCACTTTTCATGTAAAGATAAATCTGAGCGAAAACACTGTTCAAAACCCGGAAAATACGCCAGTATATTATACTGGAGCTCCAGCATAAGTATGCTTGAACTCCAATATAATATGATGGAGTTCCAGCATAAGTACATTAGAACTCCAGCATAATATACTGGAGTTCCAGCAAGTATAATTGTCCAGTATAATATATTGGAGTTTGGAGCACCGGTGCTCCAGTCTCCAGTATATTATACTGGAGTCAGCAAAGTATACCGGTCCAGCATAATATGCTGGAGTTCATATACAGGTGCACCGAACTCCTGTATATTATGCTGGACCGGTCTCTGTTGCAGCAAAATAGTGGCTATTTTTTATTGACTTCGTAAACGCTGGCTATTTTTGAATGATCAGTCCGAAAACTAGCTATATCGTGCTATTTTTACCATTTTCATATTTTTCCCTTTTTATTTAAGTTTGAATTAGCAGTTTCTTATAGTTAAATATAGGGGCAGGAGCTAGAGTATTAAGTATCATTTGAATCAGTAATTTTTGCTTTAATATCATAATTATATTAAGAAATTTATTAAATATGTATGTATATTTCATTATGAACCCAGTAATAAAGATAAAGTATCGATTTGCTGGTAATTTCAGAACCCATAAACTTTAGATTGTGGCTCATCATCTGCTTAAATGTCATTAGATGAAATTAACTGCTACTAATTTATATCATTTTGCTTAATCAAAGGAATAATTTAGACCACTCAAGAAGAGATATTAGTATCTTTTTCTACTTTGCTTTTTTTTTCCCGCGTAATCCTTGTGTCCCCTTTGCATCTTTTTCTTTTATTATCACTTTTAAAGCATAAAGTTGGAAGCTTTTTTATTCGAATTTCTTCATGCGTAGCTACAAAAGATGTTTATTTATTTATTTAAAGTTTTCTGGATCTTGAGTGTTCTTTTTTAATTAATTTTTCAAGGGACCTTTAATGGTGGGTAATAGAGCCAAACCTAAAAGATTTAAACAGACAAAACAAGACGATTACAAATTATATCCTTTATTATAATTATTCTTTTGTTAATAACTTTTTTATGTCTCTTTCATAATAAATCACATAAAGGTATAATTTTTATTGAACACAATCTTCATACTGTTTATGAAGTTAGGGTATGATAATAGCGACGTAAACCAAATCATCCAAAAGCATTTAATATTGTGAAAGATCATAGGTTGAGCCAGAATTTTAATTTTATGAGTTCTCGATTTTTAAACAACGATTTTAAGAGATATTAATAGTTGAGTTCTAAATTTAATATTTATATTTAATATTTTTTAATACAAATATATTATTTGAGCAAAATTTACTGGGTGCGGCCGAACCTGCATTCCGGCTTCTAGCTTCGCCATTGTGAAAGATATTTTGTCGAGAACTATTTTCAGTTAACTATCTATCTAGATAATTTTCATGTGTTTTTTTTTTTGGGGGGGGTGGGGGGGTGGGGGGTTAAAAATAGAATGATAGTATTGTTTTCTTTTTGGATCTTTATCATACATTAGTAGGTTATTTTCCCTGATAATTTTTTTTAAAAGTAAAATTCCAATCATTATTGTTCTAAATAATTAAGAAAAAACTTTTCTACGTGATCATGTAAATATACTTTATTAAAGTTTTATTAGGTCCTACCAAATAATAACTTTAAAATGACGAAAGTCAAAATCAAGGTTGTCACATGCATAACAATTATGTAGTGTCAATTACAGTTCCTAATTTGATTTGACTTCCTTTCCATTAACCATTTTAAGTACAAGGATGAATTCGTATCTTTAATAATTAGGCCATAGTTAACATGCTTGTCAATTTAATTACTCGAATCATTTACCACTTTGTAACTTACATAATCCTCTTAACATCCTTTAATATAGTAGGGAGTCAATTCAATTTTACCATCACGATCACATCCTTTATTTATAAGGTAACTATTGGTAGAGACCTATCAATTTAAACAATTAATAATGCACATGACCTTTTCTATTTTAGCAAACTTTATGCACATGACCTTTTCTATTTCAGCATTTTGTTTAAACTGTTTGGCACTCATTCTTGTTTTCTATTCTCAAGAACTTATATGCAGGCCGATGATAGTATAAAAGGCAAAAACAACAACAATAATAACCCGGTAGAATCTCATTAGTGGAGTCTGGGAAGGGTAAAGTGTATGCAGACCTTACCCCTGCCTCGCAGGAGGGGGTAGGGGGATAGGGAGGCTATTTTCGGGAGAACCTCGGCTCAAAAGACGAGACAATAATATCAGAAAAGAACAAAAAAATAAATCTGTAACAACAAAAGAAAACAGAAAAATAGTAATCAACATCGAAAGAGACAACAAATAAGTGGAAGGTCAATAACCTAATACCATACAAAACGAGAAAAATAGTGTGCACACAACATAGTTCGCTCGTAGTCCTAGACAAATACCTACCCTACAACCTTAATGTTTGACCTCCAAACCTTCTTATCAAGAGTCATGTCTTCGGAAATCTGAAGTTGCGCCATGTCTTGCCTGATCACCTCACTCCAATACTTCTTAGGCCAACCTCTACCTCTTCTCGTACCTGCTAGAGCCAACCACTCACACCTCCTAACCGGGGCATCTAGGCTTCTCTTCCTCATGCCCGAACCATCTAAGCCTCGCTTCCCACATCTTGTCGTCCATGGGTGCAACGCCCACCTCCTCCCGAATATCTTTATTCCTAATCTTAACCAGCCTCCCATCCATACACATCCACCTCAACATCCTAATTTCGGCTACTTTCATCTTCTAGATATGTGCATTCTTGACTAGCCAACACTCAGCCCCATACAACATGGTAGGTCTACCACTGCTCTATAGAACTTATGTTTTAAGCTTCGTTGGTACATTCTTGTCATACAGGACTCCGGATGCTAACCTCCATTTCATTCACCCCCACCACAGTGTGTTGTGTGACATCCTCGTCAATCTCCCCATCTCCTAAGATAATTGACCCTAGGTACTTGAAACTTTCTCTCTTGGTGATGACTTGTGATTCGAGTCTTACTTCCACGTCCGCTTCCCCCGTCATGCCACTAAACGTACATTCCAAGTATTCCATTTTAGTCCTACTTAACTTGAAATCTTTGAACTCCTAGGTGTGCTTCTATACCTCCGGTCTCTCATTAACGCCACTTCGAGTCTCATCGATCAGAACTACAGTCAGACATATTTATAACAGCATCCTTATATAATAACACTTCTTTATAAAAGCCAAATTTTTCCGGAACCAAATCTCATATTCTATTATAGTATATGTTTTCTACAACAGCAATTCGTTATAACATCCAAAAATATTCGGAACAAACGAGGCTTTTATAGAGAGGTTTGATTGTACATCATCAGCGAACAACATACACCATGGCACTTCCCCTTGAATATGGTATGTTAGGGCGTCCATCGCCAGGGCGAATAAGAACGGGCTGAGCGTGGATACTTGGTGTAACCCCATAACCACCGGAAGAGGCTCTGAGTCACCTCCCACAGTCCTAACTCGAGTCTTAAATCCATCATACATATCCTTTTATCGCTCTGATGAAAGCTACCCGCACACCTTTCACCTCCAAGCATATCCAAAGAACGTCCCTGGGAACCTTGTCATGCGCCTTCTCTAGGTCAATAAACACCATGTGCAAATCCCTCTTCATATCCCTGCATTGTTCCACCAACCTCTTAATAAGGTGGATAACTTTCGTAGCAGAATGATCCGCCAAGAATCCAAATTGGTTTTTTGATATAGACACCGCCCTCCTAACCCTCCCCTCCACCACCCTCTTCCGAACTTTTATGGTATGACTTAGTAACTTAATGCCTCTGTAGTTGTTATAGTTCTGGATATCACCTTTGTTCTTGCACAACGGAACCATCGTACTCCATCTCTACTCATCTGGCATCCTCTTTGTCCTGAAAACAACATTAAACAACCTAGTCAACCACTCAAGCCTGCTCAACTCACACACCTCCAAAATTAAACTGCAATCTCGTCTGGTCTGGTCGCTTTGACGGCACTCATCAACTTAGCAAAATTAACGTTAAACACAAGCTCATAAAGATTACATATGGATCCAATATTTAAATTAGATGAATTCAACTTATAAGGACCTGACTTCTTAGTACTAGACTTATTGTACTTTTGTAATTATTAGTTTCGGTATTGTTTATTAAAATTTTAGTTATTTTTTTATATATATTGAATTCAGTTGAACCCATTACACAAAAATTATATACGCATAAGGACTTGAGATCGCGCTTAACTATCTTGACTTTTATATGTAGGTATTGGTTCTCCATTGGGCTTATTTTACAGTTTTACCCAAGTGAAGATTTAGTAAAAATAGTAAATTTACTGCAAAATGCTCCAAAACACAAATCTATCAGATTTCAGAAAGATTGTGGATAAAATATAGAGTGTTGGAAACAAACAAAGAAGAGGAGAAGCACATGTAAGAGAATGGACAATATATATTACCAACAGTTTCGGTGAAATGGGTAGGATCTCTTCACCATTACCTGAGGTTTCGAGTCGAGATTTAAATATAAAAAAATTATGTTCGGGAGTATTTTTTTAATGCTTCTTACACGGCATAAATTCGAATTAATTTAAGTTCTAACATAAATACCTAACACCGAGTTGAAAATTGACCCATCTCCCTAGATAATTGACCCTAAGTACTTGAAACTTTCTCTCTTGGGGATGACTTGTGATTCGAACCTTACTTCCACGTCCGCTTTTCCCATCATGCCACTAAAATTACACTCCAGGTATTTCGTCTTAGTCCTACTCAACTTGAAACCTTTGGACTCCAAGGCGTACCTCCATACCTCCAGTCTCTCATTAACGCCACCTCGCGTCTTATCGATTAGAACTACATCATCAGCGAACAACATGCATCATGGCATTTCCCTTTGAATATGGTGTGTTAGGGTGTCCATCGCCAGGGCAAATAAGAACGTGTTGAGCGTGAATTCTTAGTGTAACCCCATACAAACGGAAAAGGTTCTGAGTCACCTCCTACAGTCCTAACCTGAGTCTTAACTCCATCATACATATCCTTTATCGCTCTGATGAAAGCTACCAGCACACCTTTCACCTCCAAGCATCTCCAAAGAACATCCCTAGGAACCTTGTCATACGCATTCTCTAGGTCAATAAACATCATGTGCAAATCCTTCTTCCAATCCATGTATTGTTCTACCAACCTCCTGATAAGAAGGATAGCTTCTGTAGTAAAACGACCCGACATGAACCCGAACTGGTTTTCTGATATAGACACTGCCCTCCTAACTCTCCCTTCCATCATCCTCTCCCCAATTTTCATGGTATGACTCAGTAACTTGATGCTTCTATTGTTGTTACAATTCTAGATATCACCTTTGTTCTTGTACAACGGAATCATCGTACTGTATCTCTACTCATCTGGCATCTTCTTCGTCCTGAAAACAACATTATACAGCCTAGTCAACCACACCAAGCCTGCTCGATCCACATACCTCCAAATTTCAACTGGAATCTCGTCCGGTCTGGTCACTGCCCCAAATCATCAACTTAACAAAACTAACGTTAAACACAAGCTCATAAAGATTACAGACGGATCCAATATTTAAATTAGATGAATTCAACTTATAAGGATTTTACTTCTTAGTACTAGACTTATTGTACTTTTATAATTATGAGTTTCGGTAATATTTATTAAAATTTTATTTACTTTTTTTAAATATATATATTGAATTCACTTGAACTCATTACGAATAAATTATATACGCATAAGGACTCGAGATCGCGCTTAACCATCTTGACTTTTATATCAAGGTATGTGTTCTCCATTGGATTTATTTTACAGTTTTACCCAAGTGAAGATTTAGTAAATATTGTAAATTTATTGCAAAATGCTCCAAAACACAAATCTACGAGATGTCAGAAAGATTGCGGATAACATATCAAATGTTGGAAACAAACAAAGAAGAGGGGGAAGCACATGTAAGAGAATGGACACTATATATCACTAAAGGTTGGTGCGAAATGAATAGGATCCCTTCACCCTTATTTAAGATCTCGATTCGAGCCTTGAATATAAAAAAAATTATGATTTGGAGTATTTTTCTTTTTAATAATTCTTACACGATACAAATTCGACTTAATTAAATGTAGCAAGTAGCAAACAAAGAATGAATGAATGAAAACAGTTTAATCAAAAAAAAAAATGTGATCCCATGTAGTAAAATCCAAATATTATTGGCTGAAAACAAAACATCACCAGTCACCTTGATTTGCGCCTCAGCTAGTGCAGCTAGTCTATACTCTCTTTTTTGAGAAAATGGTACACTTGCGTTCAATTTGAGTTTTATACATATAAAATATTATTATTAGTAGTAATAGTTGTAGTAGTTGATTTTTTTTTACCAAAAGGAAATATAATATAGGCAAAATATATAAGTTGACCCCTAACCTTTGGTCCAAATCCCCCTTACGCACTTTCTGTGGATGATAATAACATTACACATTCAACCTTTCTAAAGTGTATCTAGTACACATCTCTTTTGACCAGGACAAGTAAAAAGTATATCCGTATAATGCACGCGTTTGACTTGAGCCCATTTGAAATTATTAAACCCGACCCTTTTGTTTTTACCTTAACCCTTATTTACTGCCCCACCCGACCCATCCATCTCTTATCTTCCCCCCGCCCCCCAAAACCCCTCATCATCTTTACCGTTGTTTCTTCTTCAACTACAACCCCTAAATGCCATGCTACTATTAGGGATGGATCTCCTAATGTCAATAGTATTTTGGCCTAAAAGAAGCTACTAGTTAGAATTTTTTGGTTATTGATTTTGTTAATCTTGCTTCTGATTTGGTAGAAATGTGCAATTGTTTCTCTTCTAAACCTCAGCAGCCATGGAAGATAAAACCCACAAGAAAATACTCATCAAAAATATTCTGGCTAAATATCCAAACTTTTCACCGGCCGGAGTAAGCAAAACTCCATTTCCGACAAGCAAAAGACGTAAAAGAAGAGGGTTTTACTGTAAAATCCATGGCATTAGAGAAAAGCATAGGTGAAGATGTAAAAGACCACGGCGAATAGAAATCAAAATCTTGCTCAAGTCGTCCAGTTTGTCAGTTTGCCGAAATAGGGGTTGGGGACGACCGGACGAAGGTATTAGTGTTTATGTTTTTTTGTCTTTTCTTTTTGTATTTTGTGTGAAATAATAAAAGGTAGAAAAGGATAAAAAGGAAAAAAATTATTTAGACCATTGGATCAATTAATTTAAATCCACAGCGTTCAAATAATCATGCAGATTCTCATTTTTCACCTCTTCACGCGCTCCTTTTGCGTGAAACTTACTTGGTCAAAAGAGGTATGTACTAGATACACTTTAGAAAGGTTACGTGTGTAATGTTATTATCATCCACAGAAAGTGTGTAAGGGGGATTTAGGCCAAAGGTTAGGTAGCAACTTATGTATTTTGCCTATAATATATTAATACTACAGAGTAGCGTTTGTTACATCGACTACATAGCAGCACGCCTCAAGGACGTTCATATTGCCCCATTCCGCTACTTGGGAACATACAGAAGCAGCCATAATTTTGACAAAATAAACACAAGAAGCCCTAGCTAGTAGATTATTTATTACATAGGAGGATGATTTGTCCAAGAGTTGATAGTCGATTCCTTCGTTCAGAGCTTCCCTCGCCAGCTTGTGGGCTACCTTGTTTCCTTCCCTTAAGTTATGGATGATCCTCGGCTCCATCAACGGGAGCATTAACAATCTGCATGAGCCAATGATTGATTCATGAGTAACGCAACCATCTTTTAAAAGATTTATT
Source organism: Nicotiana tabacum (assembly GCF_000715075.1). Classification (NCBI taxonomy): domain Eukaryota; kingdom Viridiplantae; phylum Streptophyta; class Magnoliopsida; order Solanales; family Solanaceae; genus Nicotiana; species Nicotiana tabacum. The sequence continues at coordinate 4,186,210 of NC_134080.1, read as the reverse complement.
ACCTGTGTGGCATCTGTTTTCACGATCAAAGGGGTGAGATCCTGTATTAGGACAATTTTGAGACCCTCCTTGAGAGCTTGAAGTTCAGCATGCAGTGAAGATGTAGCTGGGCATCTGTGTTGGAAGCCTATTAACCAGTGACCATTGTTGTCTCTAATGAGACCTCCTAACCCTCGTACTTTTTCTCTGTCATTAAAGGCTCCGTCAATGTTTAGTTTGTAGCTGTTGGGAAGGGGTTTGTAGTTGTAGTTGATTTATTATAGCAGATTACTTACCTATTTGGAATTTATAATTCGAAATTACGTCTAGATATATGTGAGCACATGATTTTTGCTTCACGAAAACTACTCCAAAAGAAATCGAAAAATAAAACAAATGTTATTTGGGTACAAGTTTAAGAATTTCGCGTGACATTTTTCATAATTATTTTGTCTGTGAGTGTTTATTTTGTTTAATTAATTAAAAAATACAAAAACACATGTTGCATGCATATTTAGGATTTAATTGTGCATTTTGGAATTAATTAAACCATAGAATGGTTTTAAAAGAAAGAAAATCACAAAAATATGTATTTGTTCTATTTTTGTCAATTAGTGTATAATTGTGTGATTTTTGTTTCTAATTGGTGTTAAATTTTGTGTGTTAATTGTAGTTAAGTGTTAATTAATATTTTTGTATGTTAATTTTGGTTTTACAATTTATTGTAGAATTTTTTGCTAATTAGAAATTAAAAGAAAAGAAAACAAAAAACAAGTGGAAATACCTACAAAATCGGAACTGGGCCATCCAAAACAACCCAAAACCAGGTCCAATTCAACACCCCTCACCCAGTCCAATTTGGTCTGTCTCCAAGACCACCCAAACGACGTCGTTTTGATGTGCAAAATCTGAACCATTGATCTCCCAAGATCAAATGGTTCAGCCTGCCCTCAGACTAACCGAAATGATGCCGTATCAGGCCAATTGATCCACGCCGTTCATTTCATTTGATCCAACGGCCACAAATCGCCCCCATGCCCCGACCCATTCCCATCCAAAGACCGATCCGGTCTCGAGGTGAGCAAGACGACGTCGTTTCCATTAATGAACGGATCCAAGCCGTTGATCTCATCAGATCGAACGGCCCAGGATCATTTTCCCCCATACTATATATTCCTAATCCATACCCCGCCCCCAAGCCAAACCCCTCCCCCTCCCCACCTCTTCGTCTCTGAGCTTCAGAGACCAAACAGACCCTCCGCCTCTTACCACCGTGCTCCGCCCACCAGAAATCGCTTCACGACGATTCCGGTGGTCCAAACGACCCCATCTTTTCACCACTGATTCCCCTCGACCTCCCCATTCCGAATCACTAACCCTTATCCCTCGAATCCCAGTCGTTTGCTTCGAATATTAGATCGAAAATAAGGCCGGAACCCTAGTTCGTCCAATGACCCCCAAATTCACACCACAGCTCCGCCCTGACCTCTTCTCTCCAAATCCACCCTCCCCTTCCTTCGAATCTAGTCCCAGCCGCTCGAATATTGATTTTGAGCCAAGAACCCTAGCGCCTCCACAAGATCCCCTGGTGGCGGCACCTAACCTAAACCCTCCCAAACTCACACCTTCTAACCATTAGACCTCCCCAGTCCCAAATCACACCCCAGTTTCGTTCGAATCTCATCGGAACTATTCAAATCCCAAATCGAACAAACAAACCCTAACACCAAACCTAGAGGCAGTTCGAGGAAAAATTGGGGGTTGTAATCGACTTTAGTCGATTGTTCTCAGTCGAGAACACTCGATTAAAGTCCATTTTTACCCCAAAAGGCTCAAGTCAGAGTTACGAGCAGAGCGAGTGAGAGATAGGTCTGAGTTCGGAGGTATTTCTTCTGTTTCTCTGTTTGTTTTTCATGTTTTGTTGTTTGTTTGTTTAAGATGAGTTCAAATTCGTCTTTTATCAATTACTCTTTTCTTTCTCCATCAGACCTTTTATTTGGTCCAATTTTATCATTGCTTCTGTTTGTTGTCGATTGTTATATGTTATAATTTGTGTAATCGATTAAATAAGTGTCGTCGATTAGTCTGTTATGCTTGAATGTTAGATTAGCATGATAATAGTTTAATTTTTGGTTCATTCCAGTAGGTTTACCCTCCTGTTTCTTTTCTGTTCTAATTTTTTGTTGAAATAAGCCTGTTGGTATCATTTGTTTCAAATTGTTCCAATTTCCCTTTCTCATTGTTATTCACCATGTTTTTCATATAAGTTCAGTTTGTTTCGTTCAGTGTTCATTTGTTCTTGTTTAGGTTAGAATTGGTTAGCTTATTCACTGTATCTGTGTGAATCAATCTGAACTTAATAGTTCAATATATGTTGCCCGGAATCATTGGTTTCATTCTGATGATATTTGATCTAAACTAAGTTTCTAGCTTGATTCGTTAACTGATTCTGATAAGTTTGAATTGGTTATAGCTGATGTGTTTATTGGTTTAGAGTCAGTTCATTTGTTTTCAGTCATTAATTATGGATTAGTTTAGGTTAATCAGTGATTAGGTTTCTTATTTAAGAATTGGTTATAGCCGATGTGGTCGCAGGGGTTTGAGGTAGAATAGTTGTTCAGGGCATCACAGGGGTAATTTGGGGTGTCAAAACTTGAAAAATGCTTTAGTTTGAATGGCTGTCAGTAAGGTACTAAAGTACCAATAAACTAATGAATTGTTTAGTAATAGTGGGGAACAAGGCTTAATGGCATGGGAAGTTGATTAAATAAGTTAAGTCACCCATAACCTTGGATTAAAAAAGAGAAAAACATGTAGTAGTGGCTATCAGGGAATATCATGGGCAGAATTAGTGGGGAATGCTGCCTAAGTGCTCTTGGGGGGCTGGCAAGGTCAGTTTTAGGGTATAAATAGGGGTCTAGACAGAGTTAAAGGGGGGCTTTGGAATCTGGAAAAAAAAAAGGTCAGAGTTATAGAGTAAGGTTAGGCTGGATTTTGACATCAGAAATTCAGAGTTTAAGAGTGAAATACAAGCTGAGTTTTTACCCTAAAGAGTTCAATAGGTTGAGAGCTAAATACTGAAAAGGTGAAGTCTTTTTTACTACTGAAAATGAGAATCAGTTTGTTACTGTTTAATTGAGGTTCTGAGTGTCTTTATTTGAGAATCTGAAGAACAGAAATCAGAAAATCTACTCTCCTATCTCATTTCTGAATACATTTTGTTTCTGTCTGTGAATTGCTTGGTATTTTCTGGTTTCACTCCTGGGTTTTGGACTGCTTGTGCTGGGTGTTATTTTTGCTGGTTGTTGCTCTGCTCTTTGTTGTGGTGTTGTTGTATTGTGTACTACTGCTACTGCTGACCTGCCTTTCTTCTTCTTCTTCTTCTGCTATTCTCGATTTCAGGTACACTACTTTGAATCATCTTGGTGTATGCTCATTGAAGCTGAAATGAAATGGCCAGAGGATTTATTGTTCAAACTATAGAATGCTTGTATTCTATTTGATATTAGTTATGTGTTTCCTGTTATATGAATGGTGGATATATGTATAATTAGGACTGCTTTTAAATCACTGATTGGCAATTAGGTGATGTATGATGTCGGACTACTGAATTGAATCCTTCAAATGGCAGTTCAGTTCAGTATGTGTGTTTAATTGGAACAAACTGTTAGATTGCTAAACTATTAGGTGTGTGTCTGTATGAATTTCATAGTTACATAATTTCAGTTTTGTTAGTTCATATTATCAGAATAAGGTAGTTCAAAATCACATTCAACTTGAGTTGGGTTATGTATTAGATATTGACCACAGCATATAATAATTTGCAAATTAGCACTCACTGTTTAGTTTACACAAATCAAAATAAGTCACTAGATATTGAACCAGCTTGGACTACACTTAGGACTATCTTAGGCAGTTTTGAACAGTTTTTCCTCATACCTGTAGCCATTTGAATTGGTAAATAGTTAATATTGAGAATCGTTTCAATTTAGTTGATTGGTAAAGTATAACTTTGAACTCACGAAAACGGGAATAGAAATAAATTGAAGTTTGTGATTTTGAGTCCTGTTAGTAACAAAGATCCGCAAGTATTAGGCAAACATAATTATCCAGTAATTTCGTAGAGTCAGTAGGTCTGCCATATTTGAAGTTTGATTCGATGTAGTAAAGCTAAGGTCATTAATTCAATAGGCATGAGTTGAGTTCGAACAAGGCGAGTTAGAGTTCCTTTAAATGTAATAGATTTCTCCAAGTGTCGACCAAGTTTTAATAAACTTTCGCAAGCATTAGTAATTAAGGTTGGTTTTAATTTCAAATAGTTGTAAACAATTAATTCTGGCGGTTCAATTCATCTAGTAAGGTGGGTTTAAATTGGTAGAGAGTAATTAGTTTCGTTTTGATATTATTGTTTGTCAATTCTATATTCTATTTATAATTTTAATTTTTTTTGTAATATTCACTTATAGAATAAGATACGAAACAATATCCCTTTTTACAAGCTCGATTGCAATTTTCCATTTGCATTTGTCTTAAACTAATAACTAATATGTTACTTCCTTTTTTTAAGCATGTAATTAATTTGGAGATTTTCTTTTATTTTAGAGACGAACTTAATAGAAAAATGTAGTCACTTTAGGGTTGTCCTTTTAAAATAAATGAGATGAGCCTCGCCAAATAAAACGCACAAATTGCGGGGCCCTTAATAGATGGTTATCTTAAATGTTTAGATTTCGGGATATGCCGTCTTAGCAAATTTCGCGGCATTCTCAAAATAATAACGCGTTAGCATCTTTAGACGCGTATTTAATAATGTTACCTCCCTAAACTCGAGTGCACATTTATGTGACTCAAATCCAAATCTCAACGAAGTTGGAACGCATCAAAATTGCGGGTACATTTATGTGGCGCAGCTCGAGATGCATTCTCACGACGTCGCAATCTCTTTAAAAATAATAAATAATAGAAGTGGCTGATTAGCCCTTTTAAAAATAAGTGAGGCGTGCCTCGCCGAATAAATTACAAATTGCGGGGCCCTCAACGGATAGTCATTTCAAATGCTTAGATTTCGAGTCAGGCCGCATAGCGAACTTTACGGCTTTTCTCAAAATAACAACGCGTTAGTATCTTTAGGCGCGTATTTAATAATGTTATCTTCCTAAACTCGGGTGCACATTTATGTGACCCAAATCCAAATCTCAACGAAGTTGAAACGTATCGAAAATTGCGGGTACATTTATGTGGCGCAATTCGAGATGCATTCTCACGATGTTGCAATTCTTTAAATAATAAATGATAAAAACGGTTCAAGTTTAAAATTGGTACATAGGTTCAAAATGTATTAAAATCAGATAAATAAGCCAAATGTGACAGTTGAGCGACCGTGCTAGAACCACGGAACTCGGGAATGCCTAACACCTTCTCTTGGGTTAACAGAATTCCTTATCTAGATTTCTAGTACGCTGACTGTTAAACAGATCATTCTTTTTCTCGATTCGGGATTAAACCGGTGACTTGGGACACCATAAATCTCTCAAGTGGCGACTCTGAATTAAACAACAATCACGTTTCGATTGTCCTTTAATTGGAAAAACTCCCTTTGTGCCCCTGCGGGCGCGGGCCAAAAGGAGGTGTGACAATATATATTTCACTTTAAAATTTGTGAGTGGATTTTTTTCTCTTATTTTTGCGGAAAATTCTACAAAATGGTCAAAGCCACTTTTTTGGTTATTGAAAAACTTATTTTAGAAAAATCTCCAAAAAGTTATACATTTTCATGAACGTTACATTTTTTAAACAAAAAAATCGAAAAAAGAAAGAAAAAAAATCTATGAAAAATAGGTCCTTATTTGTACAAAAACCTTAACATTTGTTCATTACGAATTCTAACACATCCGAGTTTGATATAAAATAGTTAAATTTTTAAAAATGGTTTGAGAAATTGTAACCAATAAAAAATGATTGCCCTCTAACTAATTCTAACAGTTTCATTATTTTTTTTTTTTTTTGGTGATAATATAACTTTTTCCTTCTTTATTAACGTTGTAATTTCCAAATCCACATTGTCGCGGGGATTGATCAGACTAAATGGTTTTGACTTTATCATACAACGTTGAGAGTTGAATGAGAATTTTATACTAGCTGTTACTTAGATGAAGTCAACTAAAAGTCTCAAACATCTTTGCTGTTTGTGGTGATTTATTGCTTGATTAGTGCAGGTAATTACGTTAATTTTGGTAAGTATACAAGGATCAAAATTGGGTAAATTTCACAAATGCTCGTATAGTTATAACTTCTTTTCACCAAAGCCATATAACTTTATTTTCTCACACAAAAATCATATAACTATGGATTTTTTCTTTCATCAAAGTCATATAACTTTATTTTCTCATACAAAAATCATAAAACTTTCATTAACTCACACAAAAATCATAGTGGTCGAAAAATAATCTTTTCGGTAGTATTTTCTTATTTTATATTTTTTTTATTTTTTATTTTCAATCTAATAAATAATTATCCAATTAAAATAGGAGAAATATGAGTATATTTTTAGCCGTTCCCAAAAATAATAGCCGATAAAATATATTTTTATATATATGTGTGTATTATATACATATAATATACACATTCTATAATGTTTTGAAGGATTTACTATTCACTTTTAGTATTATTTTAATTTTTATATATGAGTATTGGGTCGGGTGGGCCAAATACCCATATACGTAAGTTAAAACAATACTAAAAGTGAATACTTCCCCCATAATTCGGAAAGTATGAGATTCTGACAAAAAAACAAGGAAATAGGAATAATTAGATAGCACTTGAAATAAAAATGCTATTAATTTAAATAAAAAAAACTTGAAAAGAGAAATAAAAGATAAAAGTATCATGTTTTGAAGGATTTACTCTTCACTTTTAGTATTATTTTAATTTATATATATAAGTATTGGGTCGGGTGGGCCAGGTCGGGTTGGCACATCCATATTTTAAATGGATTATTATTTATTAGACTGAAAATAAGAAAATAAAAAATCACAAAATAAAAAAATACTACTGAAAATTTATATTTTCCAATCACTATAATTTTTGTGTGAATTAGTAAAAGTTTTATGATTTTTGTGTGCGAAAACATAATTTTATGACTTTGGTAAAAAAAAATATATTTATATAATTTTTGTGTGAGAAAACAAAGTAACATAACTTTAATGGAAAAATGTTATAGTTATAAGAACATTTATGAAATTTACCCGATCAAATTTCCAAAGAAAAACATATCACTTATCATGATAATGTTAATTTGGAGGGAACACAAACTTCATATTTACTTGATAGGTTCTACCTTGTATTTTTAGCAATGAATCATCGTACCGATAAAATTACTAATAAATAATCTAATATTAGTTGAAATTTTTAATATTAATCACGTGTATATCACTGGTTCGGTTAAACCCCTAACCGATGTTAGTACACTGTATTCAAAACCAAAAAACTAGAACATCGTTAGTTTAAGAAAATAAAACAAAAAATCTCCAAGCCCATAATTTCCTTGTGTGCCCTTAAGGGATTTAATCCCCTCACATTTGCCCAAGGTTACGGATTAATTTCTCCCAGGATAGAACGGAATAATTATTCTGTGATAGCGACACTTCAAATCACAGAACTTCAAAGAACTCAAATGGCGGCTCAAATCACACAAATGCTTACGTTTTGCTTTCACAGAACTTCGGCGAACTCAAATGGCGGAGCAAATCACACAAATGCTTATGTTTTGCTTTTGAAAATCAATGCAGAATGCAGAAGATTGAGGGGAGAGATTTCAGATTTTTTGGCTATTTATAGCCAAAGAAGTTGAGTCCCAAATTTCTGCTGAACGGAATGTTTGGTCGCGAACTTGATCGTTGGAAAATGATTCAGGGATAAAGGAAAATAAATTTGGTCCAAAAAATTATCAATCAATCATATCAATTGACCGATAAATTTGGTCCAAAAAATTATCAATCAATCATATTAATTGACCGAATCCGAAAGCTAGAACCCGACTGGGCTCCGAAATATCCAATCTCACTAGCTGGTTGGCCAAAGCCTGAACATCAACCGCAAGAGTCTCTCCCCAACAGGAATAAATGCAAGACTGCTCATACTTACTGTCGTCCTACTCAAGGCATCGGCCACCACATTGGCCTTTTCCGAGTGATAGAGACTAGTAATATCATAGTCCTTTAGCAGCTCCAACCAGCCGAAGCCAAAGTTAAAGCCGAGCGACACGACGGCGGCGCGAGGCACCACTTCTTCTTAACTCTTTAAGAGCTAGAAGATGTGCTTCTCTATATAAGTATAAAGATTTTATTTTCTTCTTCCAATGAGAGACAAAGTGCATTAGTAAAGTAAACTAATTCAAAATTTCATTACCCTCTATTTTTTTTCTCACCATTTTCCATTCACGCCTCTCTTTTGTTATTACTAACAAAACCCAACAACTGATACACTGCAATTGTCACTCTTGTTATCATGTTTATAGAAGAAAATCTCTTTTTCAAATTATTTTTATTTTTGTCTACTTTTTGTGCGTTATAATTTTTCGACGAAAAGCATAGCTCAACCCTGATTAATGATTAATTCTTACTATTAAACAAACGAAGTGATGCAAATTGGGACCATGAAATATTTTGAGAGGTATTGATAGAGGATAGAATAATGATTTATAATTGTTTTCTTATGCAAAAATCTACATAGGGTCCCGTGTATTCTATGCATGCGGTTAGCACGTGTGGGACTAATGGTCCCTGAATTTCCCCAGTTTGGTATGAGAATGTAACTACGCGTGACATTAAACTCGAATATCTCTACTCTATAATTGAACCATAGCTTTGATTTCTCATAGCATGCCTCATTGGTAATTATGGACCGGGACGGATTCAGAATTTTATACCATAAAATAACATATAATTATGTCTATTATTTTTGTGAAAAAATAGATAGTAAGTGAGTTTTAAGATAAATATTACAATAATCAATCACGTGCGAATAAGGTAAAGTCGCTTATGTGAATTATCATTTCACATTCATTTTATTTTCTCGCGAAAATAAAAGATGTAGCCATATCGTTCTATTTTTCATTTGGTTAAAGCAAAAAATCTAATGAATAAAAGGAGAGGAGATCAAAAAAATAGGCGAACGACCTAACTATAGTATTGATAAGATATTTTTTGCGAGCAGTAAGCAGGAGATTGTAAACAATCACATGAATTGTTCAACTTATTTGGATGAAATGCAGGAATATACCCAAGACAATGGAAGAAGTCTTACACTGTGTATGTTTCAGTCGACAATGCCATGAAGCGGGGTCACACGAGTAGCGAAAGACTAAGCTTGCTCATGTTCTCATGTTTCACACAAAACCCAATCTAGAAAGCTTGAAAGTCATATCATATCATATCATATCATATTATATCTTAAGGATTTAGAAAATCTCCCCTTAATTTGGTAAAGCTGGTGGTTGCGTGTGAATTTTTCTAAAGCAAAGGACGATTTGATTCGATATTGTTATTTACTCCGATCCGATTGAGGCGGTTACTGAAAATAGTTGATTTGTCCATAGCTATGGATTATGATGGACCTCATTTCTCATGTTTTGTGATAATCGCTATATTTAAATCAACTTACACATATCTTAAATATTTTACAGGATACTCAGCTTGCTATCTCCCATCAGCATATGTTCCGGGAAACTTTGCTTACCAAGATTGTGACGGTGATATTGTGGTTCCATGGATTGGACAACAATATCTAAGTGAAGATCAACCTCGGCCATTGACAGCAACGAAGTAAGTAGTACAAAGTACAAACAACCGTTCATATGCAATCAAATTAAAGTTTTGGCCCTTTGGCATTTATTCCCTTTTTTGTGTAGTTGAGCTTCTCACAACTACTAGAAGCCAATTACCCTAATTTAACCCACCTAATTCTACCTCCATGATTTATTTATTTTTTTTTATTTTTTTTCAAATAATGGAGAACCAATAATGATCCAATAAATGTAACTAATTGCGAGCTTTTGGGGTGCAGTAAAAAGTTTTATCACGGATTTATAAGATAAAGTTGGGCTCGTTATATCATGTGAAAGAATGCAAGTGCAACAAATGTAATCCCACAAATGAGATTCGAAGAAGATAATATATACACAACTTTATCTATATCTCGTGAAGGTAAAGAGGATATTTTCGATAGACCCTCGGCACAGGGGAAGCAAAAGAATACGAGTATCCAATTCAAAATCTTAAAAATTAGTTTATTACTATAGTATAGTCCAAAACCTTGATATACTATGAGCTAAAGGAGAAGTAAAGAATCTTGATTTCTAAAGTGATTTATCTCAGATTTCACTTTCATTATCTTGATTAGCTTAAGCTAAGATCGAAGGATTAGAATCTGATTTGGAGTTAGAATATAAGCCATCATCCCCATTACCCTAGAACAAATGTCGGCCCTTCTAAAAGAAAGAAAAAAGAAAAGAAAAGAAAAAAGAAAAGAAAAGAAAAAAGAACCTAACTATTTAATAAATTTGGTATGACAACATTAATCATCGCGCACATGTTAGCATTCCTTTAGAGCCTCGCCTGTCACATTGCAAAACACATAAGTTGCTAATATACTACTCCCTCCGGTCCAAAATAAGTGATTTTTTGGTCTTTTTTTGTGGTCCAAAATAAGTGATTTTTCCAGATTTTAAAAACGAATTAATTATTTTTTTCCTACATTGCCCTTGGAGAAAATAGTGTTGGAGTATGTGTTAGGAGTATTTATGTGAAGAGATGTCAATTTCATTGCTAATTAATGTTAAAAGGTGAATTTCTTAATCTGTGTGAAAACGGTTAAAAATCACTTATTTTGGACCGGAGGAAGTACAAGTGTACAGTCAGAAACGAATTCAGAATTTAAAGTTTATCAGTTCCGACAGAAACCTCACGTTAATATTACAATAGTAATTAGGTTCACTAGAGATGGGGCTAGGATCTGAAATTATTGAGTTCAGAATTTTAACCCTTTTAAGTTATTGGATTCTAAATTAATAATTTGAACATATTAAATAAACTTCCTAAGACATAGAGTTTGGACCAAAGTTACTGGATTTGGTTGAACCGTCTCCTTGGTCTCTAGCTCCGCCCCCGAGGTTCACCAATTGAACATTTAAAGATATGTAGTAAATTTTAATATATATACAAAATCCGGATAAGAACTACTATATTTACATGAACCCGTAGCTAACCCTCTAGATCCGACTTCGAGTACAACCACAACTACGTAGTTTTTCTCATTGTTTTTTTTTTGGGGGAAATTTCCAGAAAAACCTGCATCAGCTATCCTTCGATGTACAATGGGTAATCTGCTCATTTTGCAACAACTTGCAAATCATGCAGAAAATGTAATCGCACTAGGCAAGCCCTGTGCGACGAACTCTGACTGATGAGGCTGTTGGAAATGTATTTTCTCGTTGTATTATTAGTTCATGGGTTAATTCATGAAAAATATCTCATGTGATTGCCTATCTGTTTTCTGCATTCCTAATGCATCCCAAGACAATTTTGTTTAGCCATTTGGTGTGGCCTTCACATGGCTATTCTCTGGATTTCCTTCGATATTGGAATTTATGTAGGAATTGATTAGGAAGTTTCTTTAATATAATTGATAGACTGTCCTCGTGCACCATAATATACTCATATCATAGAGGAGAATTTTATTTTACTTTGACTTTTTTTTGGGCCATAATCTTTACTTAGAAATTTTGTTTCTATAATGCAAGAACACAATGCATGGTTGAGAAGCTATAAATGAATTGGACTTGCCAATCGAGTGAATCGTAGTAATTGACTTTACAAGATTTTATTGGATTTCAGAAGCTCGTAAAATTGAGCTGACATAATTTCCAATGAAATCTGGTAAATTACAAAGTCGAACTCTTAAAATTTAAATTTTGAATTCGCCTAAACATATACCCGGGCGGATTCAAATAAAAGTTAATTTGTAGCTAACGGTGGAAGTGGATCTTGGACTTACAAATTTCCAAGCAATTTCTTATTTGAACAACTAAGCATTTTATAGTTGAAAATCCATTGACATATATAAATTATTAAACAATTACTTGGTTTATAAGACAACATTAATGCACAAAAAAAGTAATTAAAAAAAATTCAGAAGCTTCCCGGAAGACATGCCATTTTGAACTTGTAGATTTGTGGGTGTTCAATTATAAAATAATGTATTTTTAATTAACAATAAAGTATAAAAATGCATTGACTGAATAAAATGAAAAAACTATGTTTTTGGGTAGCTGAAAAATTCCAAAGTCCAAGACTAGGTCAAATGACGGTTGCATAATATCTGGATTAATTGCAAGCTTAAGCAACATCCCACTTAGAAACTGTGCTTTAAAGTTGTTAAACACCATTGTTTCTTAATTAAATATTTGCATATCGCTAATTATACGCTGCTTTTCCCTCTTACATTAATTGCAAAAGCCATTTGAATTTTGAACTTTACACGTAGTACTATTTTGTAAGCCAATTGAATTCATATCTCCACATTGTATATGCTCAAGATTCAAGAATTTGGTACAACACCACACACCAAAAAATAAAATAAATAATAATAATAATAATAAATAAATAAATAATTAAATAAAGAGAAAAGTGAAGGGGGGACAGAAAAGTAATGGTATCACAGGAGTATATGGGAAGGGAAAATAAACTTGTATTATTTGAGACAATTGGTACTAGTTGATAACTTGTTATATTGGAAAAATTACCTCTCTATATATAGTAGTATATGTTTGGGCTCACAGGCAGAGTTAGAACTTCAACTTTGTGAGTTTTGAATTTTAGAACGATAATATTAAGTATTAGTAACTAGATTTTAAACTGAATATTTGTACATACTCACTACGTTTACTTTTATTTGTCCACAATTCTAAAAATAACAAACAATAACAATTCTAAAAATAAAATTTTATTTTTACTTGTCACTTTTCGCATATCAAGAGAAAATAATTTATTTTTTCTGTTTTGTCCTTAGAATTAATTACTTATTCCAAGTCATTTAATTTCCAAATCGACGAAAACTATACACTAATTAATATGAGTATCATGGTAAATTATGTACTTTATCTATTATTTCTTAAGGGGCGTGCAAAGTCCAAAGTAGACAAGTAAAAAGTGAACGGAAGGAGTACTGTATTAAGGACGCTAATATTTGTATATACTCGTTATATTCACTTTTACTTGTTCATTATTCTAAAAATAGATGTTCAATTTTATTTGTCCGCTTTCGCATATCAAGAGAAAAATAATTTATTTTTTATGTTTTGTCATTAACATTAATTACTCATTCCAAATTATTTTTCAAATTCATTAATATTATACATCAATTAATATGAGTATAATGGTAAATTAAGCAATTCATTTCTTATTTCTCAAGAGGGGTGCAAAGTCAATAATTGTCAAGTAAAAGTGAATGGAGGGAGTATTTAACAATTTTTTTAACAAAAATATATTATTTGACCAAAAACTAATGGGTTTGCCCAAACCTGTAGATTTGCTTCGCCCCTATGTTTGGCAATAGAAACAAGTTTATTATTCTTAACCAAACTAGTATTAGTACCCGCGTGATGTGCGGATAAAAATCATATCAAATTGTGATGTAGTTTATTTGAATCATGTACGAATAACCTTAAATATAAATCTCTGAGATCAAAATTATATAACATTAGATATTAATTATGAAGCAGGATACGAAATTATTGTTCAAATCTCGTAGCGGACAACCTATTTTTTTTTTATATATTTGTAGTAGCATAACCCTTAATTTTAGTACTTGCATTTCGTTTCGCTGTCAATATTAAAGAATACTAAACATGTCATATTGTGATCTGTCTTGTTTGAGCATATTAGATAATATTATTTTAACAAAATTCTTATTATCACTTTCTTTTTATTTTAAAGTCAAATATGTCTTATTTATCACATCATTTTTATGCATTTTTTTTGTTCTTTTCTTATAGTTATTGTATTATTGTATTATTTAATGTTATTATACTATCATATAATTTTTTATTAGCTTAATAATTAAATTAATATCTTGCTTATTATCCTTTAACAGTCTTTAATAAATAGAAATGTCTTATTCTTGAAATCTGGTATATTTTTATGCTTGTAACCTCTTATTCGAAAATTTTTAATCATTTAAATTTATAAGTAATATTTTAAAATATATCTTAATTATTAATTTTTTTATTTTAAATTAATTTAAAGTATAAATATCCTCATATTACCTTTATTTTTATACATTCTCTTCCCCACTACAACATTTTAATTAGTTTTTGTATTAATATTTCGCCTATAACCAAAATAATATCATATTTTATTTTAAATTGTAACTTTGAATTAAGTTATTTGATTATTATGTTCCAAATATATTGAGTTCTCTTATAATTATTTTTGTATTCGATGCAGTTAAATTTTCTTTCTTTTTTAGCTTCAAGATACAAATTTAATATAATTTTTATTAGTAAAATTACCTTTATAAATCGTCTTAATCTATAGTTTGAGCATTCTCGTCATAGTTTTAAGAACTTTCTAATTTCAAATTCAAATCGTCTTTCCCTTTCATTTCAAATAGTAAATTTTTAATAATTTAACGTAAATTTGCTATTTTTTAATCTTATATATAGTTTTATTATGTTTTATGTGGCTTTTCATTAACTTGTAACTTTATTTAATTTCATTATCAATTACTATTCTTTAATATAATATAGATAAATATATAATTTCTTAATCATAAAATAAATATTTATTTGATTTAAAAATATTGCTTGAAAATTTTAAATTTTTATAAAAATTTTAAGTATTGTATATTTACTTTATTTTATTTTCTAAACTTATGATTTATAAATATCCTCGCATTATCTCTAATTTATTTTCATTATTCAATATTTTAAGTTTTTGATTTTGTATATTAGACTTGAGTTACGTGGACTTACCCATATTATGACTTTTCTTATCACAATATAAAAGACTTTCTTATCTCAAATTTAAATTAGTTTTACCCTTTTTCTCTATGATAAAAAATCTGAATTTTTATTTTTTCTCTATTTAGTCTTTATTTTTGACGTTATATTATTCAATTCTTAATATTATTACATTATCATGTGGATTTTTATTAGCTTGTTCGAATTTAATATATATTTCAATCACTCTCATTCTAATATAATATAGATAAAAATTAAATAACTTTCTCATCTCAAATTCAATTATTTTTTATCATTCTATTTCTAAATTGGATCGCATTTTCAAAAATTTATGTTATGCTTTTAAACTTAAACTAACTGCACCCAATTCAAATATTAATCATAAAAATATATTTTCTTAATTGTTTGAACACATTATATCTAAATATTGTAGTAATATTTACGTATAAAATATTTATTTGCCCGATTTATCAATATTAATATGACTTTATTATTCTTGTTATTAAAATATTTTTTACTGATTCTTTAATTTTTTCTTATCTTATAAATAATTTGTATACTTTTTATAAGATCTTATTTTGCTGTATGAATTTATTAAATTTTTAAACTCAATAAATCGTTAATATCTTAAGTAAATTTTATTTTTATTTTATATTTTAACTTACTTCATAATAGTCATAGATTATCTCAATTTATGAATCTCTATATCTTTTATTTTTTCCTTTTATAGTTTTTTTAATTAATTTTTTATCTCCATATTTCTAGCTAATATAGAAGAAAATCTATGAGTGGATCAATATATAGATACAATATACATATAAATATAAATATAAATATATAGATTAGATTTGTCTAAGATCTATTTAGATTATGTATAAGATTTATTAAACTACTTCCATTAAGTATGCTTCCATTTATAATTTCTAACTATTAATGTTGTCCTAAAATTGCCAAATGGCTTCATTTTAGCTTGCCTCTTGGCTTAACCACAATGCATACTACTCTATTTTTAATATAATATAAATATAGATTCGAGTTCGAGTTCTTAGAATGAAGATCTTTTTAACTTCGACAACAACAAAATAATTCAGTAAAATTTTATAAGTGGAGTCTATGAAGGTAGATCTTACCCATATCCCAAGGGGATAGAGAGGCTGTTTCCGATAGATTTTTGGCTCAAGCAGATGAAAAAGATAATATATTAGTACCAACAACAAGAATTATAGAAATAATAACAACATCATAAGTACCAGAAAATAGATGAAAAACAATAACAGTAACACGTAAAAAAGGCTCGGTACTGTGAAAAATAAAAGAAAAGTGTGGACACAACAATAACCACTAGCACTCTAGGAGACAATTCTATCAGACTAGTCTCTCACCTGGTACGAAGTAGACAAGAGCTCCATTACAAATCAAAATCTTTGAGTAAATTATGATAAATACAATTTAAAAGTTATGTTGATTATTACTATTCATACATTTGACCAATCATGGAATGCTTTTTTTAGTATCCACATTTAAACCTCGACAACACCGAACTTTAATCAATCAAAAAAATAAATACATTTCAAAGTACATTAAAAATTTTACAGTCAAAGATAACGAATTTTACTATAGTAAACAACTCATAAAAATGCATTTACAGTACAATTAAGGATTAATTTCAAGGGTTGACACGCTAATTAGAACAAATAAAAAAATGATTACACGTTAATTAATTAACTATTAGAAGGAAGGCTTAAGCTTGCCGTGACCGTCACAAAACCGGCGTCTGCCGGTAATCGCGGAGCCTTGCCTTTTGACATATGTGTGACGTGATTTTTATTTCCTGTTCTCACTACTTTTTCATGGTTATGTAAAAAATAAAAAATAAAATAATCACTTTTATAAAGTGCAAATAAAAGATAACAATATGATTTTTTTCCCCTATCCACACTGGCCGTTAATTGCGGTTGAAATAAAAGACACGAGTATGGGTCCCCAATTCGTACGCCTTTTCTTTTTTTGTTATTTCTTTTCATTAAATAATTTTTAAAATTTCTTATCTTGTGTTCTGTACTCGTATCGAGACCCGACTAACTTGAATTTGCACTGTATAATGCATATTGAAAGTCAATCAGCTCATTACCAAGAAGTTTTTCATATTTGGTTAAGGGCAGGGGCATATGCACCTTGTATCATGTAGTTTTACGAGACACTACTTCGTCGAAATTTTTTACTAGATATTTATTAAAAAATAAAAGTAATGAGGTTATATATAGAACGACACCTCTTGTAATTATAGTAACTTATTTAAGCCGAGGGTCTACTGAAAATAGATTCTCTGCCTTCTTAAAGGTAGATAAGGATTGTGTACACTCTACCATCCCCGACCTCATTTGTGGCACTGCACTGAGTATGTTATTGTTGTTGTTACTTTAAATTATGATACCGTATATAAAAAATATTGCGTACGTCATTGATTGAGGGTGGAGAGATCCTATTTATCCCTCCATATATTTGGTGATTTTCCATGATTAATCAAATAAAAAAGTTTTTACTTTTTATAAAGTGGAAAATAAAATGAGAAAATAATATGATTTTTCTCTTTTATTTACACCTGCCGTTGATTCCGGTTGAAGTAGATGACAGACGTAGAGGTCCTCAATTTATTTATTCTTTTTTCTTTTTCTTTTTTGGCTACTTTCTTTTCATCCTCTCTTTTTCAATCTTTTGATGATGTATGAAAGTGGGCAGACTCTTTGGTTAAATGACGAGAATGCCATGCAACTTTTTTACTCTTTAACAGCTGTAGGAGGTTAAAATTTGAATTAAATTGGGGCTGTCGGTGGTAATGTGAAAATGGTAGAAATTTTAATGTTAAGGACCGTGAGGTGAGACTTTACCGTTTGTTTGGATGGTTGTTACTTATTGTATTGCATTGTTGCTTTAAATTAAATATTTATTTTAATTATTACTTAAATTTTATTATATCGTATTATTGAATTTATTATTATATAATGAGGAAAAGTGTCACTTTATGTAAATACCGATTTGATATGTTCGCGTTGTTACCTTGATTTTTCCTCTCGCCTTGTCATTCTTCAGAGGTGGCAAGAGGGTGAAGCCACAAAAGCGGGGGTTTTAGGCCCCAGAATTTTGGGGACACCATTTTTTTTTTTTTCAATTCCTACTTGATGTCTGGTATTTAATTTGGAACATTGATTAATTCGAATTCGTACCATATAAAGTCCATAAAAGTGGGAGCCACTCCTTTTTTTCACTCCAAATACTCGAACATACCTCCGGTTAAATAAAAGATATTATATCCATCCCAACATAACTTTTTTGGTGAGGCCCCAAATCTTTTTAAGAAAATGTTAAGTATTTTAAAGTAAAAAAGTTAAATGTTTTATATATTAAAAAGAGATTACATTTATCACTAGAAAATGAGCAATCTACTTTTAAACTCCATTTTATATATTTTTTTTATTTTTTCTCAGGTTTTCATCATTGAAACAAGTATATTGAAACATCAAAAAGTATTTTAATATAAAGTTATCAACTTCTTAAATCGAGTTCTATTACCTAAGATCAATGGTGTCACAGGAGAGATTAAACAGTTTATGTGAAAAATTATTAAAAAATTTATTCTCAAAAAGCTAGAAAAATCTACTTCAAATAAAAATATATAGGACTTTTTTTTTAAAGAAAAATAATGCCTCTCATTAAAGTTTGGTTTGAGATCACCAAATTTATTGACCGGCCCTTGCGTTCTCTATTATTAAATAATCTTATTTTATCCTTTACTATACTATTTTATATTAATAATTTTATTTCGTACCTTACTTCCCCTCCCCCCCTCCTCCCAATATTGCAACTTTATTCTTCATATTGTTTGGTGCATAACATCATGAAATGATGACAAACAATACAATTTATCCAAATATTGCATACATTAAAAATAACACAATATAATACAATATAATATAATACGATAAGATACATCATGAAATGATACATAACAACCATCCAAACATTAATTACCTATCATGTGTTTGGAAAAGTTTTTCAGTTCCTCAACAGTACCTTTAGATACATATATATAAATTTTTGACGAGCAACCAAAGTGAGGATTTACCAACAATATTAAAGATAAAAGTAGAATGCAAATGCACTAATTAATATTTGATGTGAGAGGTATATAAGCGCATTTATTGATTGTAACTCAAAATATACATATATACAGTACTAGAAGTATTTTAGAAATATGTATATCTATTATTTAACATTTACCTATTTGAAATAATAATACACTAGTGCATAATACTCTAAAAAGCATTGACTTAAAACGTTAGGTCATTCTATGTGTTTGCCTTGGTATAAAGTGTTAGGCTTAAGAGCAAACACAATTAAGGTCATGCCGAAGGGAATAAGATTCTTAACTAGAGATCTTGAGCTTAAACTTTGTGTATTAAATTTTGTTGGAAGGAGCATTTTTTTTTTAGTTAGTAATGTCTCCTTTCTCTCTTCCCCAAGGACTCAGTCTCTCGGGTATCTATTAACATATAGAGATCTTGTATTTATCGTTGTATAAAGTGGTCTTCTTCAATCTCTGAGTACGAAGGGTGAGTCGTAGAAGGGCGTCGTTCTCAGATGGGCAGACAGAACTGTTAAAAAGAATTATCGATCGTCCGGAGGAGATGAAATTTTACGCAATATAAATTCAAATTAATCAAGATCTTAACATAAATATCGAATAACGAATGAAAAAACAAAAAGATTATGAACAAAAGATAATTCCTCTGAACTTAGTTGTGGCGAGTGGACTTTACCTTTGACTGAAATATTAATTTTTCAACTTCGTAAATGAAACGTGTAAATACTTGCACACTGTTCGAGTAGATTTTTTATGACCATTAGGAACGCCAATCTTTTCCACATACAAATACAATGATTCTTTCAATCTTTTGGGTTTTGTCCCTATTCAAGATTAACTTATACTACGACACTTGCGCCAGGCTAATTAACAAAGCCCTGGTCAAATTAGACAAATGGGAACCCTCTATGTTATTGTTAAATGATTTAGAGGAAAAAATGAAGAATAAAATAAATAAAGAAGCTGTAATTCGAAAGACTAATAAGTATGGAAAAATAAAAATTATCATCCAATAGGTTATGGAAATTAATGAATTCTTTCATAGGAGCAGTATAATCTCATAGAGAAATATGTATTTTTAATCGCTTTAAAAAATAATAGTTGCGAATGGCTAGTGAATGCAATTAATTTCGGGCTGACCGATCGATTTAGTATTTTGACCAATCTCATATTGTCACGACCCTAAACCGGACTCGATCGTGATGGCGCATCTCGTGAAACAAGGTCAGCCGACACAAACCCCCAAACCAATTAAGACAGTTATAATAATTCATTTTAAGTCATAAATAAGCTATAAATCCCAAAATAAAGAGTAGAATAGAATAATGTAGAAACATCACAACCCGACATCGAGGTGTCACCAATCATGAGCATTTAAAAATCCGTCTAAGAGTATGAAAAGACTACACAGTCTATTACAAAGCTAGTACAAAGGAAAGTAAAGGTATGAAGGAGAAGAATTGGGCTGCAAACGCCGAGCAACTACCTAGTCAACTCCGAACAGCCTACTGGAAAGCAATCAGCTCTTGCTAGCGTGACCCGAGACTCCTGGATCTGCACACAGGGTGCAGGGAGTAATGTGAGTACACCAACTCAGTAAGTAATAAAAGTAAAGGCAATTGAGCGATAAGAAAACACGTAAAACACAACATAATGCTACAACGAAACAGTATTAAACCAGAATAATGCAATAAAACAGTAAAAGCTCGTAAAAATACCTTAGTTCAGTAAAACCTCTTCAAAACATCTTTTATTAGTTCAAACAAGTGATGAAAATAGGGAGAAAAGGGATAGATACACAAATCAGCCCCTCGGACAAAATACTAACAGAACCAGCCTCTCGTGGTATCTCACAATCACTCGTATCAGCCCCTCGGGCAATAAAATGAACAACATCAGCCCCTCGGGCTATATCACATCTCACACTTACTACCCGCGCTTATTGGGAGTGTACAAACTCCGGGATGGGCTCCTTACAACCCAAGCGCAATATCAAGTCATCTCGTGGCATAATCAAACATGCACTCGTCCTTATAGCAAGTCACCTCGTGGCGTAACAAATTAGGCCCTCGGCCTCAAAATCATGAATCATTACAATACCGCTGTGGCGTGCAACCTGATCCCATAATAATCTCACAACACAGGCCCTCGGCCCCACTCAGTTAAAAATCTCTAAAAGCCACTCGGGCATAGTAAAACATGATACTCATCCCACAATATCATTTAAAAATGTCAAAACAAAGTAAACATGGCTGGGTTATGAAAACAGTAGAATACAGCATGACTTAGTACAAATATGAAGTCAAAACAGAAGGAATAGTAGTAAAAATTCTCTAAGAGTCCATAAGAGTTGGCACGAGGCCCAAAACATGATGATACTTTCCAAAACACAATGATAACAAACAATGTTCAATCAAATACGAGGTTAAACAGTCATATGGGACAGACTAAGTCACAATCCCTAATAGTGCACGACCCCACGCTCGTCATCTAGCGTGAGCGTCACCTCAAAGTAGCACAACAATGTGATATCTGAGGTTTTATACCCTCAAGACAGTATTTACAATCATTACTTACCTCTATCCGGTCCAAACTCTAGGCCGCGGCCTTTGCCCCTCGAATCGGCCTCCGGATGCTCCAAATTTATTCAAAAACAGATTTATACCATCAAAATATGCTAAGAGAACAAAGTCCACTCGAAAATAACCAATTTACATCAAAAGTCCCGAAATTGGTCAAACCCGACCCCCGGGCCTATGTCTCGGATTCCGTTAAAAATCATAAAACTAGAATCCTTACACTCTCACGAGTTCATACATATCAAATACATCGAAATTCGGCCACAAAAATCCCTAGATTTAGGTCTCCAATTTTCAAGCCCTAACTTCTAATTTTAGGGTTTAGATTCCACAAATTTCATGTATAATTAGGTAAAAATCACATTAGGATCGAGTATTAAATCCATAAATCCTACCTCCAAGTGTTTCCCCTTGATTCCATCTTCAATCCTCCTCGAAAAGCTCTAAAATTGCTCAACAACGGTGAAACTTAGACCCAAAATCGCGGATATGGCCTTTTAAACATTCTACTTAGCTATTCACTATCCTTCTTCGAGAACACGGTCAAGACCTCGCGTTCGCGAAGCACAAACTTACGTTGACCACTTTTTCTTCATCGCGAACGCGACTCCCTATATGCGAATGCGAAGAACAAATTGACCTGGACCCAGCTGCTCACCTTTCCTCTACGCGAATGCGGCTAAACCCTCGCGAACGCGATGGCCACTGGCCTCAACCCTTCGCGAACGCGAAGGCCAACTCCACTGCCTCACATCCTAACCCTTCGCGAACACGGGACATCCATCGCGAACGCGAAGGTCAAATACCTGTAACACCAACAACAGTTTTTCTGCAATTTCCTCCAACATGAAATGATCCGTTCAACCACCCGAGGCCTCAGGACTTCAACCAAATATGCCAACATATTCCATATCCTCATTCAAACTTGTTCCAATATTCGGAACGCTCAAAACAACATCAAAACACCAATTTTACATCGGATTCAAGCCTAAAAATCCCAAAAACTTCCAAATTCCGTTTTCGATCAAAAAGTCTATCAAACCTCGTCCGAATGACCCGAAATTTTGCACACACATCACAAATGACACAACGAACCTACTCCAACTTCCGCAATTCCATTCCGATCCCTATATCAAAATCTTACCTATCAACCGGAAAACGCCAAAATTCCAATTTCGCCAATTCAAGCCTAAATCTACTCCGGACCTCCAAAATATATTCCGGTCACGCTCCTAAGTCCCAAATCACCTCCCGAAGCTATCCGAACCATCGGAATTCACATCCGATCCCTTTTTCACATGAGTCAATATCCGGTTGACTTTCTAACTTAAGCTTACTCAAAAGAGACTAAGTGTCTTAAACCTTACCAAAACCTCTCCGAACCCGAGCCAACTAACCCGATACACACATAATACATATAAACAAAGCAATAAGAAGCAGAAATATGGTAAACAGAGCGGTTACTCATGAAACTACCGGCCGGATCATTACACATATAACATAATTTGTAAATGTGAATTCAAATTGATCGAACCAGTAAATTCGACTATCAAACATGTAGAATAATCCATAAAAGAGTGGTAGACATTATAATATTAGATATTTTGACAATCAAGGTTTGTGGAGAGATGAATAAAATCTTATTTTAATCAAAGGTCTCAAGTTGCTCTTACTGAGAATGAGTTTTACACTACACGAATTCGAATTAGTGAAACCCAAATATGAATACCGGACACTAAATAAATAAAAAATCGAAATTGGGATTACCTTATAATAATGTGAGTCTAAATCAAATAGCATTATCACTATCCAATCTATTTTCTACTACTTCCTTATATTAACAGTGTGAAAGGGAAACACAAAAACACTGTACAGACAATTTTCTCATACTCTTTTGACTCTTTTGACTTCATACAACACACTTTTTTCTTCTTTCTCCTTTTGGTAACTCTCAATTAACATTACATCCTTTTAGTAGTAAGTTTTAATCAAATCTAATTTAATCTCCCCCTAATTGTCTGCTCAATTTTGTACTGTAAAAGCGCCGAACAAAAGCACATGGCACTACCCCCTCTTTCCTACCATTTTTTCTCCATCCCCTAATTATTATTTTTAATTTTTTTGAATTTCCAAAATATTACTAAAAAAATAAACACAAACCGCATTAATTAATCTCTTAACATTTTCTGAATTTTTGGCACCTTCTCTTCCCTCCACCATATATACTGCTTTAAGCTCTTCCTCTTCCTCCCAATCCCTACACTTCCCTCTTCTTTAAGTCCTTTATTTTTCTCTCTTTTTTGGTGAGTTTATCAGAAAGTTTTTAACTGATAAACACACCAACATTGTTGCCATTGTTGATTTTATATATACTTATAACACACAACCATTTGTACACAACAAACAGATCTACATAGTTAAGTTTTTTAGGTCACTCTTTATTACTTGTTGACTGCGTAACAATGAAGAGTTTTGTGGGTTGTTTGTTTTTAGTAATTGGGGTTCTTCCTTTAGCATTTGCTGGCCATAATTATGGTGAAGCATTGAGTAAGAGCTTTCTGTTTTATGAAGCTCAAAGATCTGGTTATCTTCCTCATAACCAAAGAGTTCATTGGAGAGGAAATTCTGGTCTTAATGATGGAAAAGCTAGTGGGGTAATTTCTTTTTCAATTTTTTTTGTCTAATTTATGTAAAGTTGCTACCATATGAGTTCGAGCTGTGAAATCAGCTTCTTGCATAAATGCAGTTTAAATTTGCATACAATAGACCCTTATGGTCCGGTTCTTTCCCGACTCTCGCATAGCGGGAGTTTAGTGCACCCTACTGCCTTTTTTTTTCCGGTCTAATTTATATTTTCTTGGTGCATTTCCATTTGATAAAATGTTTAACATTTTTTGGATTTTTTTGTGTGTAGATTGATTTGGTGGGAGGGTACTATGATGCAGGAGATAATGTGAAATTTGGTTTGCCAATGGCATTTACTATAACAATGATGTCATGGAGTATTTTAGAATATGGTAGGCAAATGGGTGCTAGTGGTGAACTTGGTCATGCTATGGATGCTGTTAAATGGGGTACTGATTATCTCCTCAAAGCTCATCCTGAACCTTATGTTCTTTATGGAGAGGTAATATACATTTTCACTATTTCTGTAAAAATTTATCTGTATCTGATGTTATATTCAGTGACTCTGTTTTTCCTGAGTCGAAAGTCTATCACAACCAGCCTCTCTTTTTAAGAATAAAATTGCTTATACACTATCCTCCTTCGATCCTACTTATGGGATTATACCGCGTCTATTATTATTATCGTTGTTCTGATGTTACATTCCAATGAATATGATATATATGACTTTATCTATATCCGATGTTACATTCTGTGACTTTATTTTTCCTGAGGCGAAAGTCTATAAGAAACAGCTTTTACCTTCACGAGGTAAGGGCAAGACTATATATATACTAACCTTCCTCGACTCCATTTGTGTAATTGCACTGCGTTTATTGTTGTTGATATGATGTTACATTTCAATAAATATGAAATAAATGACTTTTATATTTACAAGTTTAGTACTCGATTTTGGTTAAGTTATATGTATTACTATATGTTTAAATTGCTTGATTTAATACTAATATCGGGTGTGAGTAAGTATTTACTATCACTATTTGCAGTTTGCCTTGTAGACACTTACAAGTTTTATCTCAGATAATTGAAGTATTGATTTTTTTTGTTTTTATAATTAAGTGGCATGTGCTTAATGTCATTATCAATGGAATAGAAGTGTCTTATAAGTAATAAAATAGACATAAATTGAACCAAATGGAATGTTGTTTTGTGTAAATAATTGGGGTTTTAAGAAACTAATTAAGTTTAAAATTGGTATTTGGTGATTAACGAATTGATTGTGATTTTGTTAGGTAGGAGATGGAAACACAGACCATTTCTGTTGGCAAAGACCAGAAGATATGACGACATCAAGAGCTGCTTACAGAATTGACCCGAACCACCCGGGTTCGGACCTTGCCGGAGAAACTGCCGCCGCCATGGCCGCCGCTTCCATCGTCTTCCGCCGCTACAACCCTGGCTATGCTAATGAGCTACTTAACCACGCCCATCAGGTTAATTAAATTTCATTAATTATATGATTAACTGTACTAATGATTTCTTTGTTTTTAGTTAAAAGCTAAAAAGTGGCTCGGTCTTCAGTGTGTGGACTGTGGACTGAGATAGTGGCGCATGTTAGTTAGATATTGGGAATAGGGCGCATGTTAGTTAAGGGTCCCGAGTAATTAGGTAGTTACGTTTAGCTCAGCTTTTTTGTCAGGTCTACTTGTTTGTCGGTGTAGGTTAGTTGTGGGGGCGTATTGCTACTTTTCATTCATTTCTCTATCGCCCACAATAAATTTTATACAAAATTTCGGGGTCGAGCGTTAAATATAAAATTATTTTATTAATAAACACTTATCATTGAATATGAGATTTTTTTATTCGAATCCTGATTTAATTAGTTTCTAAAGCGTATATCAAATACAGGATGAAAATTAATAAAAATTTACACACTATCAATCTATCACAAATGAATATTTATTGATAATAGAAATTATTTTTATATAACTTAATAATATTATCAAAATACTAAACTTTTAGGTAAAATAATTTATTCCTTTCCTTACTAGTACACTAAATATGGTCTTACGACATTGTTGGTCTTGTCCAACCTTTATAAAAGGTAAAGGACCCATGTGCATTGGGTGTTGTTAGGTCAAGGGCCATACTAGTAATTGTTTTTTCTAGCACCAATTTTGGCCAATTAACATCCCGGCTCGAACCTGGGATCTCTTGGAGTCAGAATAATTTTATCAGTTATGTCAAAACTCTCTTCATAAACAAAATATAAGTATTAACTTTATAATACGCTTATTTGTTTTTTTTATTTTTCACGGTTGTAATAATGTGAAATAATTAAATTTTTGGGAGCTTGAATAATAATGAGCATTAATAACATTAGGTCATTAGCTGCCGGTGTAAATGGTAGCAAAATCTTTCGGCGTAAATAAAGAATCGTGGTGGGGGCCACAAGAAGCAGATTTGCCGTTAATCACGGGTAGTGTTTTAGTAACCGTGTGATCTCATGTACTCGCCAAATCTTAACCGTCCACATCTTTTGATCCTTAAACATCGCTTTTGCCACGTGATGTGGACTGTCGGTGCAGTTGTACCGTACTATCATACGAAGCACGACTCCTTTTACCAACAATTAGTTTTTCGTAGTTCCTAATATGCCCTTGTTATTCTGATTGTATTACATCATTTTATCTGCTCAAACTTACAATTTGTTACTGTTTTTTTTCAGCTCTTCGAATTTGCTGACAAATATAGGGGCAAATATGATAGCAGCATTACTGTGGCCCAAAAATATTACCGATCTGTTAGTGGATACGCGGTATGTTATTCTAGTATCTTATTCTTTTCTTTTTCGTCTCATGTCGTTTTTATTTTATTTCGTATGATGATGACATAAGTTGAATTTAAATGACATAAGTTGAATTTAAACGAAGCAGTAAGGATATATATAGCCTATATCAACTAGTTTGGGATTGAGACTCAATTATTATTAGTATCTGTAAATTCTAAACTTTGTCATTAGGTAACAATTTTAATTAACTACCCTACAACTTTAGTCTTTAAAGTGTTTTAAGTTTGTACATTGTCTACAATAACATGTAATGCTGTATAACAAGCCAGATATGATAATCTTGAATATAGTTTAATAACTTGCAATAACCAATTAAATTACTCTTTTTTATGTCGTCAATATAATAACTTACCGGAAACAGCCTCTCTATATCTTCATAAAGTAGGGATATGGACTGATGCACGAGATTTCACTGGTTTTGTTGTTGTTGTAATGTAATAACTTAAATGGTTTTCTTTATGAATTGTAAAATTTAATCTTTTTTTTGGTGGAATGCTTGTTGTTACAGGATGAATTATTATGGGCAGCAGCATGGTTGTACAAGGCATCAAACAATCAATTTTACATGAATTATTTAGGAAGGAATGGAGATGCACTTGGTGGAACTGGTTGGTCCATGACTGAATTTGGCTGGGATGTCAAATATGCTGGTGTCCAAACTCTTGTTTCTCAGGTAAAATTATGTTAAAAGAGTTTACAAATTTCAAGTCGACAGTAACATTAATAAACATAGCCGAGGGTCTACTGGAAACAACCTCTCTGCCTTACAATGAGTTGTTTGTAGTAACATAAATAAACATGAATTGAGGGATACACCCTAGGATTAATACAACATATCCAACAGTCAATAAGAAATAATACCAAGATAACTAATCTCAGCATAACTAATTCCAGCATAGCTTGTCTTCAAACAAACGACCCATTAGTCGTTTCATAGGCAAATAACTAATTGGTATACCTGTTGGCAGATCTTGATGTCAGGGAAAGCTGGTCACAATACACTTGTATTTGAGAGGTACCAACAGAAAGCAGAGAACTTCATGTGTTCGTGCCTCGGAAAGGGTAACCGGAATGCACAGAAAACTCCTGGTGGTCTCATCTTCAGGCAGAGATGGAACAATATGCAATTTGTTACTAGTGCTTCATTCCTTGCCTCGGTTTATTCTGACTATTTAACATCCGCTGGCAAATACCTCAAGTGTTCTTCTGGTTATGTATCTCCAAATGAGCTCCTCTCTTTTGCCAAGTCACAGGTAGAGATATTAATTTAGACAGATAATTATGATCCTGAAATCATTGGATTTAAATTGACTAACTCTTGAGCATGTTTTAGGTGGACTACATTCTTGGAGATAATCCGAGAGCAACAAGTTACATGGTGGGATATGGAAGCAATTACCCAAGACAAGTACACCACAGAGGTTCTTCCATTGTTTCTATTAAGGTTAATCCAACTTTTGTTACCTGTCGTGGAGGATATGCAACCTGGTATAGCAGAAAGGCGAGCGACCCTAATCTCCTCACTGGTGCCATTGTTGGTGGACCTGATGCCTATGACAACTTTGCTGATGAAAGAGATAACTATGAGCAAACTGAGCCTGCCACTTACAACAATGCTCCGTTGATTGGCGTGTTGGCAAGACTTCATGCTGGTCATAGTGGTTACAATCAGCTCCTACCAGGTATTTTTTTTAGTGAATTAACATCCTCTGACTAGTTTTGTGCTTGCTATGAACCTGATGCAACTTGTTTGAGATTGAGATGTAGTTGTTGTAGTAGTTAAAATCTTTCTACGAGTCATTTAATAGTAAGCTTCAAAGTTTTATGCTGAGTTTTTTTCTATGCGTCTTACAGTTGTTCCTGCGCCAAAGCCAGTTCCAAAACCAGCGCCAAGGGGGAAAGTAACTCCAGCTCCAAGGCCAAGAGTACTTCCAGTACCAGGTATTTTCACTTCTTATTCTTGTGTCAATGTTGATATTTGATTGTTTTCTATCCAATCTAATAAACAAATATATCTGCAGCTAATGCTCATGTTGCTATTCAACAAAGGGCAACTAGTTCATGGGCACTGAATGGGAAGACTTACTACAGATACTCAGCAATAGTTACTAACAAGTCCGCGAAGACAGTTAAGAACTTGAAGCTTGCAATATCCAAGCTCTACGGTCCTCTATGGGGTCTTACAAAGTACGGTGACTCGTTCATCTTCCCAGCTTGGCAAAGTTCTTTACCAGCTGGTAAAAGCCTCGAGTTCGTGTACATTCACACTGCTTCTCCTGCAATTGTCTCAGTTTCAAGCTACACTCTAGTCTAAAAGACTGAATGAAAAACAAGAAGTTAAGAAGGTGGAAATGCAAACACATTTTTCTCGGGTTTTAATGTAAGAATTGTGCAGCTATAGTGCTATACTACGCAGCTATAGTGCTATACTACACGGCGCATTCAAGGGGATCTTTTTATCTTTTTCGTTATTGGGTTTTTTTTCTTTCTTTCGAAAGTTTGTCTGTAAGTTTCAACTTCTGGTTGGTTTGCAGTTTGAGTAGGACTTTAGGTAATGAAGGTTTAGGTTAATAAGGTGGAAAAGTTGGAGGAAGAAAGGAGTGAAGAGACAAGTTTAAACAAGTGCTCATCCTCTTTCTCCTCCACTTTATATACATAGTATTGAGAAAAGAAAAATGACAGAGAAAAGAGTGAAGGGGTTGAGAAGTAAAGAAAGTTTTGCTTCTCTATATTATATCTAAAGTCTTCATTTCCTTTGTAATTGAATGCAGCTTGAAGGTTTCTATCAGTTTTGCTTTTTAACTTTGGTTTTTGTTTGTGATGTTGTAAGCTTTACTATATTTTTCTGCATTCTGTATCCTTCCATTCGAAAGGGAGCCTTTGCGTAATTGGTAAAGTTGCTGCCATGTGACTAGGAGATCACAAGTTCGAGCCGTGTAAACAACTTCTTGCAGAAATGTGAGATAAAGCTACATACGATAGACCCGTGTGGTCTGACCTTCCCTTGGACCTGCGCATAGCCGGAGCTTAGTGCATCGAGCTGCCCTTTTTTGTATTCTTGCATTCATAGAATGGTTCACATTGGTATTTTTGCCTTATTAGAAACTCTCTAAACACCAACTCTGATACTTGACTGGTATTGAGGACAAGATTCTCTTTTATTCATTTCTTACTCATGTATATTACCATACTATCGATATGAACTTTTCACGTTATGTATGAATTGTCGTGACGATACCTTTAAACATCAAAAAAAGTATTTTCTGTTCAAAAACTGATCGGATATGGTGTGGACACCTGAGAGAACTTTTCAGGCTAAGTAACAAAATGTTATTGCAATATGAGACGAACCCAAAGATTCTAGTACATATACATTAAAGATTGGTCTCATGATGCCCCCTCAAAGGCTCAACCAACCTAAAACACTTTTAACTATACATTGGACTTGTCACTCAACCTCTCAAACTAAACACCCAAGAAAACACACTCATGTGGAAAAATTTTGAACAAGATAAAACTTGGGAAATCACGAAACTTTAATGTCACTAGATTTATCAAGCTCAACTACTATGACACTAATATTGTCTTTGCTTCCTTTGGCAATGGCCAGCTCCGCCAAAAGTGCGGCGGCTTCCGCCGCACGGTCTCTCCCTGGTAACCCTCGACGAATTTGTCCGTCGAAACATTTTCGTACCACTTCGCAGGTTACCTCGTTTGAAACTACATCCCATAAACCATCTGTCGCAATTACTAGGAATTCATCCCATTCGTCTCGTTTGTATACTGTCACCTCTGGCTCTGGTATCACGAATGGTTTAAGATAATGGTCACCTGTTTAATGAAATTATGTAACCAAAATGTGAGATGCAAGGATATATAATAAGAAAGCTAAATTTAATACCAATATCGTATTACAAATAAGAGTTCAACTTCTAATTATAGTTCCACATTACTAAATCACCTAAAATATAATGGATTTAGGTTATAAAGATATTAAATATATAAAGATTTTTCATACTTCCACTGAATTTTAACTGGTGACATTTACTAGATTATCCATTAGTGTTTTATAATAGAGATTTATCTATAATTACCTTAAGGGTAGTATGTAAATACTTTTTTACCGTAATTATCTTATAGGTTAAACTCAAAAATACTTATGGGTAATCCTTCATAAAAATTTGATTAACAAGCGGGAAAAGAAAAACAACTTATCCGTTAAAATATATATTAATCGCGTAAAGATTCATAACATTGTTACCGTATATAAGTTGAATAGATACATAAAAGGAAAGAGAGAGGGAAAAGAAAAAAGAAGAAGAGGTGATATGATTTTAAAGTGGTTGCTCAAGTGTTAAAGCACTCTTTACCACTAACCCTTAGGTCAATGATAGAAGCAGGAATTCCATCAAGAGAATTCAAATTCAATATCTAATATAAAAGAGCACGCACGCGCACACACATACATATATATATATATATATATATATATATATATGAATTCCTTTCCACCACCCTAGCTCCGCCCATGCTTGAGGCCCACGCCCATGAGGCCCACGCTTGAGTGCGGGTTCAAGTTATATATATATATGGCGAACGGCGAAGGGAACCCCCTTCCGCTACCCTAGCTCCGCCCGTGCTTGAGCGTGCGATTCAAGTCATATATATATATATATATGTGACTTGAACCCGCACCCTCAAGCATGGGCGGAGCTAGGGTGGCGGAAGGGATTCATCTAAAACTCGGCCGAGTTATAGTGAATTCCCTTCTGCCACCCTAGCTCCGCTCATGTCTGAGAGTGCGGGTTCGAACCACTAAGGGAGCAAAATGAAAAATTTCTAGGAAGAAATGAAGAAAAAAACTTAAATAGAAAAAGGACCGTACCTATGGATCTTGAAGTAGCAAGGACTCCTTGGACGCGACTACCATTACAATTTAGAATCTTACCCCCTGCAGCTTCTACCCTTTTCTTCTCATCTGGTCTTTCAGGCTACACAAAAAAAAATGGCACAAATCAAGAACTCATGTACAGAATAATTATGCCTCAGTCTCAAACAAATTAGAGTCATCGCTTCCTTCAGGACGAGGATTTATCATAATTTATTTAATTTCTTATCAGCCTAATGCAATTCTCATTTTTTATTCGAACTTAAGACCGACAATATGAACAAGTTGACAGAAAAAATTAGGTAAGTACTGACCTTATGGTCATTGGACAAAGGTATAACAACACCACGGTTACAAAGTACAACCCTACAATCACCACAATTAGCCACCACCACCTCTCCTTTCCCTACCACCACCACCGCCGCCGCCGACCCGACTGTCCTTGCCACGTCATCATACCCACCCTCCTCATTCACCTCTTCCTCATCCCATTCTCTTATAACTTCATCATCCATTTTTGAAAAACATTTTATCATCACCTTCTCCCAATCCATACTACTATTATTATTACTTCCTTTTCTCTCTAATATTTCCTCCTCAATAATATAATGCAAATGATCACGACATGCATGTGAAACCCTATTACCTCCATGTCCATCATATGCAGCAAAAAGAACAAACTCATTATTAGCAACTCGAGACGCCACAGTTATAGCATCTTCTAATACTCTTCTTCTCCCTAAAATTGATATAAAACCATATTTCAATTCTTGGCTTGATATTTGAGATGACGTGGCTCCTGCAATAATACTCTTGGAACTTGATGAAGTACTACTTTTGTTGTCATTTTTTGATACCTCCGCTCCCACATCCTTAACACGAAACCGTTTTTGTGGAACAAAACAACCATTTTCTTCTTCAGAAGAAGTAGTCATACGTTGTATTTGCTGTCTTTTATGGTAAGATTTAAGAACTCTTCTATGAAAGAGATTTCTTGGTTTATTATTTTCGGAATCTGATCCCATCATTCTAATTATATCTAACTAGTCACTCTAATGATATTGCTATCATATTGTTTTGCTACTTGGTGTGGAGTAAACTTAGATTGGACGACACAAAGAGAGAATTTTAATACAAGTTTGCATTATGGTTTACGTAAGGGGATGAATGGGAGAGGTGATGAAGAAGAAGAAGCTAAAAAGATGGAGTGTCTTAAGGGTCGTTTGGTTTAGAAGTTATGTAGGTATTAATAATATGGGGAATTATTATATAGAGGTTAAAATATGTGTGCTTTATTTATTTTTAGAATTTTTTTTTAATTCATAAGGGGTTAGTTTGGTCCTTTTAATTTTTTAAATCTATTTAATTTTATTGGTCCTTTTTAATTTGCATTTTCTATTTGGGGCAAATTACACATTTAGCTAGTGTTGCAAAAAATTATATGCGCTAGTAAAATATACGAAGAATATATAAAATATATATTATATATTGATATATAATAAATATATATTTTGCAAAATTATAGTCTGCAAAATTACCAACCAAACAAAGTATTAAATAATGCTAAATTTTATGCAAATTTCAAAAGGTAATCAAATATTTCTTTCATTTTATTTATGTGACATTATGCAATTTAAGAACAAAGAATAATTTTTAAAACTCATATCTTTAATATAATAATAATAATAATAATAATAATAATAATATATAGCTATAAAAACTTTTCATTAAACATAAAATAAGAAATTAAAGTCGTTATTTCTATATATTAAAAAAGGAGTGACACCAATTTAAACAGCACAAGTAAATTATTATTATTAATGTGGAATTTTATGAAGATATTATACATATTTGTAATGAAACCAAACGACTCCTTAGGGGGTGAGAGGGAAATTTGGTGACAAGAGGGAAAGGTGGCGAGTTGAGATGAGACGTAAAGGCGGCAATTGTATCGGCGCAAATAGAAGGACGTGGATGTTTCTCTCTGATTCTCATTTCTACACGTAGCAATTCCAATTGTGCGGCCACGAATGGAAATATTTCTTTCCTAGTTATAAATAATCAAACTTCTACGTAATTAATTACTCGTGATGTTCTGTTCTAATTTTATTTGTTAAGTAACACAGAGAAGGTGATAATCTCTTCTATAAATAGAAGAAAGAAAGCTGTTGTGTAAGCTGATACTATAAGCTGTTGTGTAAGTTGTTATTATATCAAATATAGATAATCATTTATTGAGAATAATGTTTATTCATAATAGAGTACTGAAATGATAAGCCCATTGTATCAGGTATATATAATCTTCTACTGAAGGTAATGTTTATCCATAACGGAATAAGGAAAGAATAAGTTTATTGTACCCGGTATGTATAATCTTCTACCGGGGTAATATTTATCCATAACAGCGTATCTATAACCGGGTACCGAAGTGATAAGCTTCTTCAAGAGGCTTATTTCCAATAGAGTACTAAATAGATAAACATATTTACGACGGAGTCCCATATGGATAAGCTTCTTCAAGAAGCTTATTTACAACAGAGTACTAAATGAACATCCATAATATAATATATTTATAACACTCCCCCTTGGATGTTCATTAAAAGATATTGTACCTCATTAAAACCTTACTAGGAAAAACCACATGGGAAAAAAATCCTAGTGAAGGAAAAAGAGTATACATATTTAGTAATATGCATTGCTAGGTGCCTCATTAAAAACCTTATAAGGAAAATCCTGTGGGAAAAAAATTGGATCGGGGATAGTGTGCTTTTCGACACTATCCTACATATACAGGGGGCGTCGATGGTGATAGCGATCGGGGAGCTGCGGTCGAATAGTGTGCTTTTCTCTATACTTTTGTTCTCTCTCTCTCTCTTCTTTTTTTGTTTTGCGGGCACTTGTCTGGCCTTTGTAAGATGACATTTTGCAATGATAATACTTTTGTTTTCTGTTCTTGAACTTCTTATTTTTTCCTTGAATATTTTATGCCTTGGTTGCGATTTCACTTAGGTCGACTACGAGTCGAGCCGGTTCGAGGTTGAATGTTGACTTATGTTTTTAATCGAACAAAGTCGAAACATAAGTTGCCTCAAGCAAGGTCAAATATTGATTTTAATTTGGTTCAAACAAGGTCGAACGCGAGTTGATATGAGTGAAATCGAGTGTTTAACTCTGATTCGAATGAGGTCGAATATATGTCGATTCGAGCGAGGTCGAATATATGTCGATTCGAGCAAGGTCGAATGTTAATTAATTCGAATGAGGTCGAAATAAGTCGATTCGAGAGAGGTTGAATGTTTGACTCTAAATGATTCGAACAAGGTCGAATGTTAATTAATTCGAACAAAGTCGATTGTGAGTCTATTTGAGCGAGGTCGAATGTTTGAATCTGAATGATTCGAATAAGGTCTAATATAAGTCGATTCGAGCGAGGTCAAATGTTAATTAATTCGAAAAAAGTCGATTGGGAGTCTATTCGGGTGAGGTCGAATGCTTGACTCTGAGATTGGCGTAATATATAAACTTGGCGGAGAAATGAGAAACTCATGTGTTCGCGTATTTCGCTTTGTTTGTACATTCATTGGAGAAGTTTACATGTTTTTGTTCTGTTCATACATGCATTGGAGAAGTCCGAGTCTATCTAGTCCCTTCATCGGCCGACCTGGAGAGGTTGTTGAGAGGTTGGTCGATGAACTTATACTTAACTTCGAGATGCCCTCTTTGTCGCCTCGTTAAAAAGCCTTCCCGAGAAAACCCAATTCAGACAAAACTCGGGTGAGGGAAAAAGAGTATGACTTGGAGGACGTCATGTTTTTAGAAGTTGACGTATTTGAGGTGAGCGACATTCCAATTGTTCGGTAGCACTTTTCCCTCCATTGTTTCCAGTTGGAACGACCCTTTGCTTGATGCCGCCGTGATTTTGTATGGGCTATCCCAATTGGTCCCCAGTTTTCCTTCCTGTGGATCTTTGCTCGCTTGCATTTTGGCTTTGAGTACGTAGTCCTTGACTTTGAGTGGCCTGACCTTGGCTTTTTTGTTGTAGTATCGCTCTACTTGTTGCTTCTGGGCCACCATTCTTATGTAAGCCATGTCTCTTCGTTCTTCGGCCTCATCGAGATCTTGACTTCTATTCTCGTCGTCGCTTGGCCCGCTTTCATTTGAGTATCTTAGACTTGGTTCCCCGACCTCAACTGGTATCATTGCATCAGTCCCATAGACTAGTGAGTATGGTGTTTCCCCTGTACTCGTCTTTGGTATGGTGCAATATGCCCATAACACTTCTGGCAGCACTTCTGGCCATAGTCCCTTGGCGTTTTCGAGTTTCTTTTTCATGATATTCAATATTGTTTTGTTGGAGGATTCAGCTTGGCCGTTGGCGACGGGATGATATGGCGTGGAGAGTATTCTTTTGATGTGCCATTTCTCGAAGAACTCGACGATCTTTTTCCAGTAAATTGAGGTCCGTTGTCACAACTTATTTCCTTGGGAATGCCGTAGCGGCATACGATGTTCCACCATATGAAGGCGATCACTTATTGTTCGCGTATTTGAAGAAATGCACCTTCTTCCACCCATTTAGAGAAATAGTCGGTCAAAACCAAAAGAAATCGCACATTACCTCGTCCTACGGGGAGCGGGCAGACGATATCCATTCCCCATTTGATGAAGGGCCATAGTGACATGACTGAGTAGAGGCGTTCTCCAGCTTGGTGGATCATGGGAGCGTACTTCTGGCATGGTTTGCATCTTTTAACGAAATTGGCTGCTTCCTTTTTCATTGTCGGCCAGTAGTAGCCTACGCGTATGAGGCATCTGACGAGAGTTCGGTTGCCTGTGTGGGCCCCGTAGTGGCCCTCATGTACTTTTTCGAGGACGCGCCGCGTTTGATTTGGTCCTAAACACTTTGCTAGGGGACCACCAAATGTTCTTTTGTACAAGTCGTTATTGACAATGATGTACCTAGTCGCCTGCATTCGAAGCTTCTTGGATTCTTTTTTGTCGGGTGAGAGTACTCTGTCCTGCAAATATAAGATAATACGATTGCGCCAGTCCCAAGTTAAGTTTATAGATCGTACCTCGATTTGATCTATTGATGAATGGAGGAGAGTGACCATGTCCCGCTCTCCAATTATGCTTTTGGTGGTTGCTGCCAGTTTGGCGAGGCCATCCGCTTTGATGTTCTGCGCTTGGGGTATTTGGTTGAGTTGACATTCTTCAAACTCAGGTAGTAGTTTGCAAATTTTGGCCTGGTATTTCTATAGCCGTTGCTCCTTAATTTGGAAAGTCCCTGTGACTTGGTTGACAACGAGTTGCGAGTCGCATCGAAGGATGATTCGCCATGCTCTGTACTTGAGTGCCAATGTTAACCCTGCAATCACCGCCTCATACTCAGCCTCGTTGTTAGTCATATCAGGGCATCGTATGGACTGGCGAACCATTTTGCCTATTAGGACCTCGAGCACGAGTCCCAGTCCAGATCCTGATGTGTTAGAAGCGCCATCGGTGTACAAAACCCATTGGTTGTGTACTTTGGTGGAAGTAATGGCGGTTTCCCTTTTGACTTCGAACATTATCTTCGCACTGAAGTCGGCAATGAAGTCGGCAAGAACTTACGACTTTATCGATGTTCTCGGCTGATAGGTTATATCATGCTTGCTCAGTTCTATGGCCCACTAGGCCAATTTGCCCAAATATTCGGGTTTGTGCAAGATACTCCTTAAAGTAAAAGTCATGACCACCGAGATGGGGTGGTACTGGAAATAAGGTCTAAGCTTTCGTGAAGCTACGACCAGGGCCAAAGCTAACTTCTCAAGGTAGGGGTACCTCGTTTCAGCGTTGACCAAAGTTTTGCTAATATAATAGATTGAAAATTGCGTACCTTTATTTTCTCGTACTAGGACAACATTTACTGCAACGTCAGACACAGCCAGGTAGATGTGAAGGCGTTCTCTGGGTTCTGCCTTAGCGAGCAACGGTGGCGAAGACAAGTAGGCCTTTAGTTCTTTTAAGGCATTAACACACTTAGAATTCCATTGGAGTCCGTTATCCTTTTTGAGTACGCCAAAAATTTGTGGCACCTATCGGAGGACCGCGATATGAATCTTGACAGGGCGGCTATCCGGCCGGTCAGCTTTTGCACTTGCTTTTTGCTGGTTAGATTTTCTGGGACTCCTTCTATGGCTTGATTTGGTCGGGATTGACCTCGATGCCTCGTTGTGATACCAAGAAGTGGAGGAATTTTCCAGATGTCACACCGAAAGCACATTTTTTGGGGTTTAATTTCATGTCGTACCTTCTGAGTATGTCGAAGGCTTCCCTCAGGTGGTCGATATGGTCTTCCTTTCTCTTTGACTTGACCAACATTTCGTCTATATATACTTCTATGGTCTTTCCAAGTTTATCTTTGAACATTTTGCTCACTAGCCTCTGGTACGTTTCCCCTGCATTTTTTTAACCCGAACGACATCACTCTGTAGTAGTACGTCCCCTGGTGGGTGATGAAGGTGTTTTTTTCCTGGTCTTCCTCCTCCATGAGGATTTGGTTGTAACCCGAGTAGGCATCCAAGAAACTCAGTAGTTCTTGCCCGGCTGTGGCTTCGATGAGTTGGTCGATGTGGGGTAGCGGGAACGAGTCTTTTGGGCAAGCTTTGTTCAGATTTATGAAGTCCACGTACATTCTCCACTTACCATTCTTTGTTTTCACCATGACCACATTGGCGACCCACTGAGGGTACTTCAATTCTCTGATAGAACCGTTCACTAAAAAATTTTCGACAGCCTCACAAACTACGTCGTTTGTTGCAGAGTTGAACTTTCGTCTAATTTGCCTTACTGGGGGGTAAAATGGGTCAAAAACTTTTTGCTCCCAAACGCACATGCAAGTATACGTGGTCGACAAGCAATATAGGATTGTAAGTCCAGATATCGTATCCACAGGAACTTGTGATTAACTATCAACTAAATTAAACCAAACAATTAATCTATTCAAGAAAATTCTAAAGTATGAATATTTTACTAAAATTTAATCTAGAGTAACAAACTAAGAGATTAAAGAAAATAAGTTGGCAATTTACAGAGACAAATTCAATGCGAGTGAATATTCTAGAGCTATGGGTTAGCTAACAATCCCGTTGAATTTTTCACTTAAATAGTCTAATTAATTTATCTGGTTTATTGGTTGACAGGGTTAATATTGCTCGTACCCTTCTCCCAAAGTACAACTCACCTATTCAAGCTAATCTAACTCCTATATTCCTATGGAATTAGAATTACAAGAACACATTAATAATTCCTGTATAGTAACCAAGCAAGACGATTAGGTATATCCTATCCTAACCGCAAATCCGCCCTCCCTAAGAGTTAAGATCTTGCTCTACTCAATCTTATATGCAATCTAGAATTCACTCTCCCGAGTTCAATCATAGATTCGTAGATAGTATTCAATTGGTGATCAAGCAATCAAATAATCAAGCACAAGATTGAATAAATAAACTAATATGATAAAATAATAAGTACAATTCAAGATTCAAACTACAACGTTCATGTAGCACCCAAAACTCTGGAATAAATAGACTATGAAATTAAAGGAAGAGAAGAGAAGAGAAGAAAAACTAGTTAGAAGCCTCCTCCAAGCGTGATGTGTTCTCCTTACGTCTAAAGTGTGTCCCTAGGTCTAAGATCTGTCAAAAGTCCTCAAAATAATATTTTTATATGTATTTATACCAAGTAGGGTTGGACCCAGACGAAAACACCTTCTCCCGCGCGAAATAGGACTCTGGCTCTATAAATTTTGTACAGCCGCGCCGCACCCTGCGCCTCGCCATGAGGCGCTAATGGAGTTTATCAGTAGCCTCAACTATTTGCATCAGGCAACATTTTATACTGCCACGCCGCGCCTTGCAGCGTCCCATGCGGCGCGGTAGTGTAATTTCTCAGAGTGAACTTATTTTGTCCTCTTTTAACATTACACGACCTTCGAACACGATCCCGGCTTAATGTCTTTGGTTTTTAGTCAGACTTCAAAGCTCCAAATCAATTGAATTTATTCCATAATGCCTACATAGATCGGAATCACTCCTACAAGGCATAAAACACATATTTAGTGCAAAACACTAGCGATTAAAGCTCAAACTCAATTAAAGTGCAGTAAATTAGAGTGTAATAAGCGATTAAAATACACAATTATAGCCTATCATCAACACCTCACACTTAAACCATTGCTCGTCCTCGAGCAATCAAACTACACTTTATATAGACACAACCTTTTTAAGCAATTCTCCTAATTCATTACACCAAGAATATTTAAAATAGACTAAGCACAAGAGTGTAACATCTTAACCTCAAGATTTGACTCACAAGTACTATGCATTATTCACAACTCACTCACTTACTCTAACATCGAGGGTCAATGACATTACCTTTCCT
This sequence comes from Nicotiana tabacum, assembly GCF_000715075.1. Classification (NCBI taxonomy): domain Eukaryota; kingdom Viridiplantae; phylum Streptophyta; class Magnoliopsida; order Solanales; family Solanaceae; genus Nicotiana; species Nicotiana tabacum. The sequence goes on along the minus strand of NC_134080.1, from coordinate 4,145,710 downwards.
TCATGAATCAAGTTCCCTCACACAACAAAAGAGAGTAGTTCCACACAATAAAATTTAAGAACACTTAGGAACTCAAGATAGAAAGAATTCACTCACTCTCAGAACTAACATTCATATGCCACAAAAGATGCACCATAGGCTTTCCCGTAGTGTACTACTGTACTAATCGGGCTCATTCAGTCTAAGATCAAGTAGGACTTTATTTGGCTGTAATGTAGGCTGCAGGACGGGTATGTTACATTTAGATATAAGAGTGACTACACCTCCCTAAGCACTTTAATACATATACTTTAATATTCAAAATCCCACACTTCTGTCAAACCATGACTCCACCTTCACATCAATATACATTAACTTCCCACTTCTTTAAGCACAATTACATCAAGAGTCACCACTATCAAAGAATTCTTTTCACAACAATACAACTATTTTTTTTCTTTTCAATTCGTGTGGCTCTTACTTTTTCAAAACAATACACCTTTCTTCTTATTTCATTAGTTCCACTCAAAAGCCAAACCAACCACCCAATACTTTAACTTTTACAAAGTTCATAACAATTCAAATGCTCGTGAGAGCTGAAAAGGTTCAAATAGATGGTTAATATCAAACGAATGGGTAAGGCTTGTAATGTGGTTTCCAAAGAAACAGGATTACAGGCTCAAAGGGGTTAATATGATACATAACAATTAAGCGGGTAAAATATGTATATGGCTCAACAAAGAAACGCCTATATCACTTTCAAAACTGAACAAAACTACTATTTTGCTTTGCAAACACACGGGGCAAGTTCTAGACACCAAAAGTAATGCACAGAATAACACAAAACCTTACACACACATGGTACATAACTCACTCAGGATTGGACTCATCAAGACACTCTAGTCAAAGAAGTTAAGCAACGTCACAATCATAAAATTTAAGGTACTTATATAAGAATAAAAAACTGAGCCTAAGCGTCACAACTAAAGTACTCACTATTCTCAAGACATGACAAGATTAAAAGAGATTGCTTCAATTCAAAACATAGCAGAAGACTTCCTATTTCTAAAAAATAAAAACTAACTATACCCGGTTCAAACAAAACCCTTGGAAAAGAACCGCGACACGAAGAAAAACCAATGGGAAATTGCTACACTACCTACAAAGAAAATCTTTTTTTTTCTTTTTCTTTAGACTTAAATCCCTCAAGAAAACTGCCTAGGAGATCCATCATCGGGAAAAGTCCAATTTTCTATTTATTTTTTTCCGATTTGTTTTTCTAGCTACTAAAATGCTACACAATTCTACATTCTACTAATCATCTAGAGAATTCTCCCACCCCACCCCATACTTAAAAGAGTGCAGTGTCCTCAATGCATAAATAAAGCAAAACAATAACAAGGGTGGACAAGAAACTCCCTGAAAGGCCAAAGGCCGAAGCAATAGCGGCTCACGGGATACTCAGACTTCTCCCAAGTATGATCCTTTATGTGGGTACCTCACACTCAGTTTCAACCACCTGCTTACTTTTGCACTCGTCTATTGACTTTTCTTCTTGTGCTTATAATCCTACAAAATCAAAACAAACACAATTAACACAATTAAAAAAAAACAAAAGTAAAAAGAAAAAATAGAATTTGGGTGCCTCCCAACAAGCGCTTGATTTAACGTCGCGGGACGACGCCATCAATTTCACCACTTTTCCTTCCACTTTGAGGTTATAAATTGCGCCCTTAATTTTGCATCAATTTTTCTGTCACGTTCTTGGGGTGGTGGTGCGAAAATAAAGGAACCAAGCAAATAATATCGCATCTTGCACTTCTTGGCTTTTAAGTGAGGGATGTCGTTTTGTCTCCTCGGCATCACAAATTTCAGAATATATGCACTTTGTTCCCCATCCATTAACTCCTCCATATGCTCGAATGGATCAATTATCATATCACCAACCAAACACAATGTTGAAAAGGTTTGAATGAGGTCCAATGCACTCCAAATCTAAAATCGCTTCACTTTTGACATCCTCACTTTTGAACACTTCGTCAACCTTGGCATTATTAATAATTTGGTCGAATAGTTGGGATTCCTCTTTTTGCTCTATAAGTTGACCAGTATCCACAAAAATTAGTTGTAGGGCATTATATGCCTCAACCTTTTTATTCAATTGAGCCTGCAGGTCATGGATATCTGAGCCAAGTTGGTCTATCTCTTTCCTGAGCTCAGCTCTTTCGTCTATCAGCTGCTCTGTCATATTTGAAAGACCATCACGGAGAAACGCATGAGATTTTATCAGTTGAGCTTGTTTCTCTAGCCAAGATTGGCTCACTATATCTGCTTCTTCTAAATTATCTTCTGGCGGGAACTCGCTCTCTTCAGCCACTTCCTCCGCCTCGGTCTTCATCCTCATGATTGCTGCACTAATTCTTTGTATAGAATTTAGATTTTCATCTTGTTGCTCGGCTACTTGCCTCATCATCATGTCATGTTTCTCGACTATTTGCCTCATCATGTACATAATACGAGCCATGCTTTCTATATCCTCCACTTCCTTGCTCCTATCAAACTCATAAACATTATTATAATCATTATAATAAGAACTCTAAGAGGAATAATAAAAATTAGGACAACCATCCCAATGGTCACCATGACCACCACACATATTACAAAAATTCTACACATCAGATTGAGATGCACAATTTTGCCCTAAGTGTGGTCCTCCACAATATAGACAAGGATCACCATAATAAGAATAATCAATATTCGACCAATTATCATTCCAAGATGCCATGTCAACAAAGATAGTAATATTAACCTAAGATAAAAAAAACTTGAATAGACAAAGAGTAAAAATCTAATCTAGTAGACTAGTTAATTTCTAAGTCCCCGGCAACGGCACCAAAAACTTGTTGCTCCCAAATGCACACGCAAATATACGTGGTCGACAAGTAATATAGGATTGTAATTCCAGATATCATACCCACAGGGACTTGTGATTAACTATCAACTAAATTAAACCAAACAATTAATCTATTCAAGCGAATCCTAAAGTATGAATATTTTACTAAAAATTAATCTAGAGTAACAAACTAAGAGATTAAAGAAAATAAGTTGGCAAATTACAGACACGAATTCAATGTGAGTGAATATTCTAGAGCTATGGGTTAGCTAACAATCCCGTTGAGTTTTCCACTTAAATCGTCTAATTAATTTATCTGGTTTATTAGTTGACAGGGTTAATATTGCTCGTACCCTTCTCCCGAAGTATAACTCACCTATTCAAGATAATCTAACGCCTATATTCCTATGGAATTATAATTAACAAAAACGCATTAATAATTCCTGTATAGTAACCAAGCAAGGCGATTAAGTATATTCCTATCCTAACCGCAAATCCGCTCTCCCTAAGAGTTAAGATCTTGCTATACTCAATCTTATATGCAATCTAGAATTCCCTCTCCCGAGTTCAATCGTAGATTCATAGATAGTATTCAATTGATGATCAAGCAATCAAATAATTAAGCACAAGATTGAATAAATAAACCAATATGATAAAATAATAAGAACAATTCAAGATTCAAACTACAACGTTCATGTAGCACCCAAAACTCTAGAACAAATAAACTATGAAATTAAAGGAAGAGAAGAGAAGAAAAACTAGTTAGAAGCCTCCTCCAAGCGTGGTGTGTTCTCCTTACGTCTAAAGTGTGTCCCTAGGTCTAAGATCTGTCAAAAGTCCTCAAAATAATATTTTTATATGTATTTATGCCAAGTAGGGTTGGACCTAGACGAAAATACCTTCTCTTGCGCGAAATAGGACTCTGGCTCTATAAATTTTGTACAGCCGCGCCGCATCCTGCTCCGCGCCATGCGGCACGCTAATGGAGTTTATCAGCAGCCTCAACTTTTCACATCAGGCAACATTTTACACTGCTGCACCGCGCCTTGCGGCGTCCCATGCGGCGCGACAGTGTAATTTTCTTAGAGTGAACTTATTTCGTCCTTTTTTAACATCCAGACTTGGTACACGACCTCCGAACACGATCCCGACTTAATGTCTTGGGCTTTTACTTAGACTTCAAAACTCCAAATCACTTGAATTTATTCCATAATGCCTACATAGCTCGGAATCACTCCTACAAGGCATAAAACACATATTTAGTGCAAAACACTAGCGATTAAAGCTCAAACTCAATTAAAGTGCAGTAAATTAGAGTGTAATAAGCGACTAAAATACACAATTATAGCCTATCATCATGGGTCGACGTTCAACTTGTGAGTTGCTATCTCCTTTGGGATACCTGGCATGTCTGCATGGGAAAAAACAAATAGGTCTACGTTATTTTTTAAGACTTGATGAAACTTACCTGGATCTTGGAGTTTATGGCCGATGAAAGCTTTCTTCTGTGGTCGTCGTCGTCTAGTTGGACGGCATCGGAGTCCTCTACGGTTGGCCCCGTGGCTTCTATGATTTCAGGATCACTAACGACATCTTTCTTTTCATCGCCATCCGACCCCGACTTCGTTAATTGCTATGCTTCCTCGGCTTTTCCTTTCAACTGTTGGGTGTATGTACAATCTTGGGCGATGCGGTAGCATTCTAGGGTCGTGCGTTGCTCTCCCCGAATGCATAATACTCCCAGTGGGTGGGAAATTTAATGACTGGTACAAACTGGAGGGGGCAACTTTCATGGTGTATATCTAGGGTTGGCCTATGATGGCGTTGTACGCCGTATCCTGGTCCATGATGTGGAACGTGGTCTCCAAGATGACACTGCTGACTAAGACAGACAATGTGATTTCTCCAGATGTCCGCTCAACTGCATTGTTAAAACCTATTAGCATGATACAGTGTGGCACTATCCTGTCATCGAGCTTCATTTGGGTGAGAACTCGAGGATGGATGATGCACGTGCCGCTTCCATCATCGACCATGATACGTCTTACATCAGTATCAAAAACACGTAAAGTAATGACAAAGGGCGTCATAGTAAGGAACGACCAAATCGTGGGTATCTGACTTATCGAAGATGATACTTTCTTCGAGTTCGTCATACCGTTCGTGGGTGATTGTCCGCTTGAGTTTGTGGATGGTGGTGAACTTCACGCTGTTGATAAATGCATCGTCGCCTCCTCCGATGATCATTTGAATGGTACGAACTGGGGATGGTGGTTTGTGCGACCCCTGGTGTTGTTCTTGTCCGCCAGCAAAATCCGTTCTTCCTCGATCACTCATCAGTTCTCTCAAATGCCCCTGGTTGAGCATATTTACTACCTCCTGCCTTAAGGCGACGCGGTCTTCGATTTTGTGGCCCCGTTCCTGGTGGAATTCACAGAGGACATTCGATTTCTGGTGTTTGGGTCGGACTTCATCTTTTGTGACCATTTCACCTTAGGGCCGAGCTTCTCTAGAGCATAAACTATCTCTGAAGGAGAAACATAGAAGTTATGAGTAGATAACAGTGGAGGCATACCTCTTTCGCTTTGGTGAGTCCCAATTTGCAGCCTGGGTGAGCCGTCACTATGACGAAGAGATGGTACGACGGTCGTTCTGGTGTACGACTGATGTCTTTCGTGATTGAGGCGCGGACCTGCATGATCCCTCCTGTTGTCGTTTTTCTCAACTCCATCTGGACTGACATCAAGTGTTGGGTTGGCCCATTAAGGTCGTCCTCATCCGCTCTCACCTCGGCACAATAAGCATTATGTATTTCTTCCCAAGTTGTGGGAGGGTACTTCATGAGTCTGTTCAATAGTTTTTTGGTCTCCCTCGGACCGCTTCTGTGCAGCCCCTTTTGGAAAGCTGCTACTTCCATCCCCTCTGATACATTTGGAAGGATCATTCTCACTCTGTTGAACTGGGCGAGGAGGTCCTTGATCCCTTCGCCAGGTGACTGTCTGATGGCGAATATGTCATTCACCCCGGCTTTCCTTTTTTTGGCCCCTGCATGGGCGATGACGAACTTATCAGCTATTTCTTCAAATGTCTGTACGGATAGTGTGGGCAGTTGCGAGTACCATGTTAATGCTCCCCCAGTTAGGGTTTTACCAAGATTTTTCAGTAATATAGATGTCACCTACTCTTTAGCAAGTTCGTTGCCTTTCACTGCGATGACGTAAAGGATTATGTGATCCTCAGGGTCCGTTGTACCGTCGTATATCTTCAGGTATGGTGGCATATTGAATGTTTTGGGTATAGCATGTGGTGCGTCCTCGTCGCTATACGGTTGTTCCACAAACCGGCCGGCATCCCGCTTTGGTAGGAGTTTTGGGGCGCCCGGTATCTTATCTACTCTTTCTTGATGCTCTCTCATTTGGTCGCTTGAGTTCTTTGTTTTCGTTCTCCATCTCCTCCATTTTTTTAATGATGGCAGCGAGGCATCGTTACCTGCATCATTAACAGAGTGAGTGATACCTGTCGAGGGAGGCTCGGTGTGTTGCTCATTAGTTGTTGTGGTGATGTCGATTCGCACACCCTCTCTGCTCACCCTTTGAGCGGGTTTGTCGAGTATACTGTTCAGTGTATTCGCTAGCCATGCTTCTAGTAGCTTTTTTACCGCTGGTGGTGCTTCTTCCGTAGTGGACGTAGAGGCTCCCTTTTCATGAGAAGCGGTAACGCTGCCATGAGGGGGGTTGAATCACTTCGCCTAGGTGAGGCGCTTGGTGTTACGTTCTCCTCATCCTCTCCGTGAGTTTCATTGATGGTGTTTAGGAGATTGGTAGTAAGGCCTGCCACTACTTTTAGTCTTTCTTCTCCATTTCCTGCCATGTTAGATTATACAAGTAGGGGAAAGAAAGTCCTGTATTTTGCTATTGGTGTGTTTTTGTAGATCTAGAAAGACTATGATTTTGACTAGAAAATCCCTACAGACGACGCCAATTTGTTTGACCAAAAAGTATAACACTCTTTGTTAAACTAATTAAAAGATAACTAAGGTGAAAAGTGAATCCTAGTCAAGCATAATAATTCTTAGATCTAGCTAAGTGTTTAAATGATACCATCTACTTAATGCCCGGAATTGGTTATTAAATTATTAAATACATGCTTTGGAGAATAAATGAAAAAAATGAATAATGAGCAATAAATATGAAAAATGACAATAAATGTAAATAGGAGGAACAATTCACCCAAATATCGGATGATGTGGAAGATTCTTCCTCCTAACAATAAAATATGACAATAAGTAAGAAAATGAACAATGTTTTCTTGGATCGTGTGAGTAGAAAGGAAAAATAATCGATAAAATCAATCACTGTGGAAAGGTAAACTTTTGTATTTTCTCTCAAGAGTCAACTTCTTACAATAGTTTTTCTCAAAATGAATCTCACATGCCTCTTTTCCTCTTTCCCCTTTTCTATTTATATGGAATGTTCTCTAAAAACCCTAAAAAAGTACAACAAAGATAAGAGAAGCCTTAAACTTGTTTAATAATTTTAGATATTTTATTTAACGTTTGTTATTTTTACTTTTTGAGATGCAATTTAATCTTGATGATGTATAACTAACCTATTTAATCTTTGTTAAAGCAGTACTAACTTTTGATAAGATTTTAATTAAGTTTAATTTTTTTTTTACCACATGACCGTCAATATAACTCATTGCCTCCCAAAGTAACAATCATGTGGGAATTTATATTTACACAGATGATAAACAAATCAATTACAGTTTTTTACGATCTAAGTAGTTTGAAGCATACCTACAAAGACCCTGAAATAAAATATTTACAAATTTAGAGTTGTAAATAAAATTTGTTCAAGTTAGAGTGAGAAGAACTAGAAAGTATGTACAAATTTAATTGTCTTTCACTTTCATCAGAATTTTGTCTCTTACAGAAATACAGGGTAAGATTGCGTACAATAGACCCTTGTGGTCTGGCCCTTCCCCGGATCCCGCACATTACGGAAGCTTAGTGCACCAGACTGCCCTTTTTTTTCATCAGAATTTTCTCAATCAACTAAAAAAAAAAGAGCACATGATAAGTACAATAAATATTTAAATTACATATAAAAAAAAGTAGCTTTTGGGGCCTTTAATTTTGTGAGGCCTAAAACAACCGCTTTAGTGACCCGAGGGTTAAGTTGTCTCTACCTTGTGGTCCGATTTTTCCTGGAATATCACGCATAGCAAGATGTCCTTAAAGAACATGAACTGTACTTTGAGTTTGGGGGTGGCCATAGAAATATCTGTCTTTCGAACATCAAGCTAAATATAGAAAACAAAAGAAAACAAAAATTAGAAAATACTCCAAGTGGAAGAAAGTGGTTTACGGCTTATAGAGTCCACAGTTTTAAGATAGGGTGACAAGGGGTGCACTATTTTCAAAACATGTTTCTTCTTCCATAAATACATGCATGGTTTTGTAGGATTTTCTGTAACCCCTTTCATCATCAAACTTCGCACTACTCTGTCATTACTCAAATGGAACCTGAAGGAAACTGCCCAAAACCAAAAATAATAATTTACATTTTTGGCAATATGTATCAGAAATTGTAGTTTCACACACTTGAGTAGTTATCTCATAATAACGGTGATGTTCGGATCAGCTCGAGCGTATTTCTACCGGACAGAGGGGCAATCTAGCCTTAAGCTTTAGGTTTCCGTAAACAGAAGCGGATTCAGAATTTAATATTTATGGATTTCTGTAACGATCTCGAGTAAATTTTCAATAGTACTAACTGAATTCACATTCAAATATACATATGAATTTTTCGAACAAAATTACATTGTTTGGACAAAAGCTACTATGTTCACATATGAATCCATAAGTTGCAAGGTGGATTCGCCCCGGTCCGTAAACTTAGTAGTTTTTTGCTCAAACTCTTTATTTATATTAATAAGAAATCTATAAATATTTGATTATAAAATCAGTTATTATTCTATATATAATAACTAGAGAACCTTGTAGGACCTCGTAAAGCTCATATTCTGAATTCACTTCTGATCACTTTAAGTATTTGTTTTTTTAATATCAATATTTTTTTTGGCTGTTTTTTAATTATCCGAATAAATATCTTAGACGTGAAGGCTCAAGATTTTTCTATCATCTATTCGTCTGAGATCATATTGACTCGGGCATTTCGGCGTACATTAATTGGACTATTGAACTAGAGGTCCATATTGAACGTCGACCAATTTTGACTGAACTGATGGGTACTTGAAGAATATAATTTACTTGGCTATAAAAAAAATATTATTCTCAAAACTCGGTTGTTAGACATTAATCATGTCTATAATTTAGACTAGAATTCGGACTTGTAAAATACATATGCAGGGTATGGAAATGGCACGGAAAAAAACAACAATAATACTGTAATAATATTATTTTAAAGTAGATATATAAATTGGCTTGAGTCGTACCGGATATCGTCCTAATAAACTTTTAAAATAATGTCACATGTAAAAACTCTTACCATGCACCAATTATCTAAAAGTATTTGGCCGCAAAGGAAGCCACTTGAAAATAGATACGATACTTGTAAAATAAAAAACACATGACTATTAAAATATTGAAAATACTATTTTTTTAGGTTCAAAAAACAAGCATATATATTACGATTAAGTTATGCGTACAGAGAATTCATGCATATACTGCATCCTACTACAAGATAATATACTACTGCTAGGTAACATAATATTACACGATCCCATAGTATTACTATTATCTACTACATTTATCTTGCATCTACTGGAAAAAGCATCAGACTTCCTTGGAGCAGTATTGATATCAGTCAAAACATGGCCTTGTGTTGTAGTTTGTGCTAGCATTCCATTCTTATCTTTTTCAAAAACTTGCCCTACAAAATCTGGCATCACTTCAAAAATATGCTGCACGGAGTTGTTTTTAAAATTACTTGCTTCCTTAGCTGTCTCCTGGAAACAACTTCTCTACCCTTCGGGGTAGGGGTAAGGTCTGCGTACATATTACCCTCCCCAGATTTCACTTGTATGATTATACTGGGTCGTTGTTATTGTTGTTGTTGTTGCTTCCTTAGCTAGTTGATCCGCAACCCTATTTTACTTTCTGTACGTGCTAGCCAGATGTTCCATAGGTTTTACTGTTTCATTCTCTTGGTGGCAGTATTGACAAGTTGCATCTTGAATTATATTAATTTTTTTTTACCAAAGTAGTATACATAGACTTAGTTGTGAAGTTCCCCATTGGTGTTAGACCCCAATAGATAATGTCTTCCTTAGGTTCAAATTTAGAAAAGTATTTACTTAGAATTATTTGAGTAATAGTGGGTGATAAGTCAAATGGGAAATTATTCCAATCCCAGCCCCTGTCATTTAATAGAGAGGAGATCATTATATTATGATGGCTAGATGGTAGTGGTCCTTGAATTTGAGATCGAATTGTTGTGCCTGCCTTATTCAAGGATTTTTCCAAAATTTGATATGTGTTCCTTTTCCTACTTTCCATTTTATTCCTAGCTAACAGTGTTGCCAACCATTGATAATATTTGTCCATATTTTAGAGTGAGAAAATGTGTGTGATTTAAACATTCTCCAAGCTAGACTGGCTAGCAAAGCAGAGTTCTTTTGACTTAGTTTTTGAATTCCTAATCCTCCCTCTTCCTTTGTAATTGTTATTGCATCCCATCTAATAAGGTGTAATTTCTTTCTTGTTGAAGTAGTACCCCATAAAAAATTACGCTGGTATTGTTCCATTTTATTTATAATGTATGAAGGTAGACAGATATATTGCATAATATGGTTGGGTAATTAATTTAGAGTAGATTTAATTAGAGTAGCTCTTCCTGCCAAGGTTAGAAAATTAGTTTTCCAACCTGCAAGTTTATTTTTGAAATTGTCAAGGAAAAATTGGAAGTCGGCCTTTTTAGGTCTTGCTCGAAACATAGGAAAACCCAAGTATTTACCAAAAGAAGTTCCTTCTTTGATACTGAACGAGCTTGTGACAAAATGTTTATCAGTGGAGTTGCAATTTTTTGAAAAGAAAATTTTAGATTTTTCAAAATTGATTTTTTGTCCTGAGTGTTGTGAGAAGTTATTCAAGACGTCAATTATATCATGACAATTTTTACTAGTAATTTTGGAGAATAGAATAATGCCATCTGCAAAGAAAAGATGTGAAATATCTGGATCTTTCTCAGATAGACGAATTAGTTTCCACTGTAGATAGTCTACAGAGAGAGATATGCTATGTGAAAATATTTTCATGCACATTATGAACAGAGCTCAAGTCGGGTTGTTACTATCTCTAGGTTGAACCCTTTAACTGGGTTAATCAATCTCTCAATTGACCCAATTCTTTGTTAGCTAAGTTAACCTAGACTAGATCTCTCTTTTAATTGAAGCATGAACCAATATTTGCAATGTCACGACCCGGATTCCCCACCCTCCGGAGTCGTGATGGCGCTACTAATGAGAGCTAGACAAGTCAATCTTTTAACTACTTGCTTCATTATCCAATTATTCCCTTTTAGCAAACATAAAGCGATAGCGTAATAACAGTAGAAATTTAAATTAAAGCGGAAGACATCAATAAAATATCTAAATCTGTAGCTATTACAACTACCGGTGATAAGGGATCTCCCTGGCGTATACCTCTTATCGGTGAAAAGAACTGTGTTTTAGAACCGTTGATTAGTATGGATATGGAAGCAGCTGTAACACATGACATGATTAAGGAAATCATAGGAAGAAGTATGTTGAAATAAAATGAAGTTTGTCTTATAAAAGATCATTCTAGCCTATCAAAAGCTTTCTCTAAATCAAGTTTTAAAAGCATTGATGAACAATTACCTTTCATTTTAGCTAAGTAATTTATAGTTTCCTGCACTATTATAGCATTGTCAGAGGCTCTTTTCCCTTGTTGAAAACTTGTTTGTGTTGGACCTATAATTTTGTTAATAATTGGCTTGGTAATAAGCTTATAAACCGTATTACAAAAACTAATAGGCCTGAATTTTGTATTGACATCCCCATCATTTAACCAATTAATACGAGATTTTAATTGCCAAAATTCTTCTTCTAGACGAAGAATTTCTAAGAAATTATATTCCATAATTTCTAAATGGAATTTTTTAGGGAAGTCCGTTGTAAATTGGCTTGGACATTATGTTGGAAATTTTATATTTTTGATGGACCTCTTTAGAATATTTTTTAGTAGTAATTAATCCTGTTTATTATCTAGAAATCTACATAAAAGGTTGGTGGATTCACAAATTTTTAAATTCGGAGGTGAAGAGAGATTTTCAATTATAAAATAAAATATAGTTAGTGGTTTCACTTATATGATCAAATACTTTGAATTTGCATAATGCAGTAGTACTAAAAGTCATTTATATGAACCTAATGTTGCACAAAGATACGTAAGCCAGAATACATAACGCTTATACAGAGGAAACAACTAAATTCATGGAGAAATCTTACTACATGTCAATGTGCGCTAATAAACTTATAGTTATAACTATCAAAAATAATCTCTAATACCAGACACTTTTAAGATTATCTTGTAGAGGTTCTAATTTCAACTTCTCATATTTCTGTGAGAAATTATATTTAAAAAGAAAGAAAAACAAAAATCTAACAGAAGGCAAGCAAATGAGAAAAAGTTTAAGAAAATCAGTGGCTTTGGCATATTATCAAACACTCCCGGTGCATAAGTGTGCAAATCTAATACAATTAACGCCATGAGTGTGAAAATCAAGCGAAAATTCCAAAAGAACAGAGGAAGTATCAGATACCCATTAAAATCGCATTAACAATAACAAGGTGCATTTAATTAGAAATAAGATCATAGGAAAACTTACTAGTAAAGACAGGCATGCAATATATGTCTTGTTTAGCTATCCCTGTGCCATTGTTTAAGGAAGGACAAAAATGAAAGCAAAAGGAAATTTACAGAGCAATAATGCACTGAAGAACCAAGAAAGAATTAGAAACATCGAAAATCTGAGGGCAAGCAACCCCACTTCCAACCGAGAGTTTGTGAGTTCGAGTCTCCCAAAGAGCAAGGTGAGAAGTTCAGGGAAGTATGTCGGGGGTCTATTTGGAAACAGTTTCTCTAACCTAGGGTAGGGGTAAAGTGTGCGTACACACTACCCTACCCAGACCCCACTAAGTGAGATTATACTGAGTTGTTATTATTGTTGAAACGAAGTGGAATAGAAGACAGGTGTCGCAGAGGAAAAAAAAGGCTAACATGTGTCAGTGACATGAGGAAAACCTAAAAGACAGTAATTAAAAAGCAAAGTACCAGAAAATCCATGACAGACATTCATAATTACTAAGTTGCCCTGTTCGTACACCCTGTTAGTCCACCCCAACTCTCATTTCTAAATAATAGTAATATTAGGTTTGATTCTAGTGTTCTAAAACGTAAAAATTTAAAATTATCGGATTAAAGGTGTGTTTGGTATAACGGAAAATATTTTCTTAATAAACAAGTACTAATTTTATTCATTTTTCGGTGTTTGGTACGCAAATTAAGGGAAATGACTTCTCAAGAGTATTTTTAAATAATTTAGATATAATAAACATGAAGCCATATACTTTCAAACCAACAACCTTTTTCGAACCCACAAATTTTATAAACTTTCGAACCGCTAAACTTTCAAAACTGCAGAATTTCGAACCCGTAAACTTTATAATTTCTAAACTCGTAAACTTCCAAATACATAAACCTCCGAACTCATAATTTTAGAACTTGTAAAACTTTGAACCTTTAACCCGATAAATAAAAAAAATTAAAACTGAAAATATATTTTAAAAATATTTTTTTCCGAGGAGGGGGGGGGGGAGAGTAAAATGAAAAAGCAGAAATTTAAATTACAAAAAAAAAAAGTAAAAAAAATGTGCGGGTGGGAGGGGGGCAGGTGAGGGGGGAGGGGTTGGGATGGGTGGTGGGTGGTGCAGAAAAACGAAAAAACAGAAATTTGAAATTGCAAAAAAAAAAAAAATTAAGGTAAAAAAAATATTTTTTTTGCAAAAAAATAAGGTAAACAAATATTTGTTTTGCGGGAGGGGAGTTGGGGGTGGATGGGTAGTAGGGTGGGTGGTAACGGAAAAATTGAAATTGAAAAAAAAATCTTTTTTGGAGAGGGGGTGGGGAAGGTTGAGAAGAAGTTTTGAAAAATATTTTCCCTTCTCTTGATAAGAAAAATATTTTCCTCCATTTGGAGGAAAATGAGTTCGTAAGGAAAATGTTTTCCAAAATATTTAAGTCAACCAAACATGGAAAAATTAAAAAATATTTTTTGGAAAATATTTTCCTTCGTACCAAACACACCCTAAGTCGTCCAAAATAATAACTTCTTACATCAACCAATATGATAATTACTGTAAAAGATACAATAAAAATCTAATGTAACTGATTAAATTATATTAATGTTGTAATATCTTTTATATTGTCAGTCTATAAACTCATTTAAAAATCTCACGAGCATAAGTTATGTTACACGCGCCTTCCTAAGATTCCTTGGAATAGCGACGTAAAACTAAGTAACTGATGTCAGTGCAGTTACTATCCGCCAATATAGGTCCCCTCCGTACGCTAGACGAGATTGTCAGTGCCGTATGAGAAAACCAATGTCAAGAGCAATTGAGAGAACATGAATGAGAATTGAGAATGAAAGAAAGCTTGATTGCATTAATGAAAGCTATTACAGAAATGCAACACGGTGTCAAAAGGGAGAAGTACCAGTACAGAGAATTGTTTGCTTGCTAGAAATTTTGATTGCTTGATCCCCCCTAATAGTGCTTAAAAAAATAAACCAAAGTTGCAAGACTTGACCTAACTAAGCTAAAGAATCATAATTGACGTAAATATGAAATAAAACTACTCTATATTTACAATGAAAAAGACTTAGTTTTCTACAAGGTAGAAGCAGGTTCGTTGTCAGCAACCTTGTCTTTGGCATCACGGTCTGCGCGCACAACACTGTTGGTATCTGCCTGTGGCTGGGCGCTTGCGAAGGTTATCAGAGGTGTGACAGAGGCACATGCACGCTTGTCACTTGGCGCAACCAAGACCACGGGGCCGTCCATGGCGCTAGGCGTTTGGAGGCTTGCTAGGACGCCATGAGGCGAGTCCAAGGGGGTCATGTGGCATGGCTGAAAAGCCGCCCATGACATTCTCCCCCACCTGAGTTGGCGACGTCCTCGGCGACTTACTTGCAAGATAATCATCATTTAGGCTCTTGTAGGCTTTGAGGTTTGTTCCCTTCTCCCAAGTATTTTCCTCTGCATCACAGCCCTGTCATTTCACCAAGAACTCTTGGTGATCTTTTCTTGAGGCATGAATCACTCGATCATCAAGAATAGCTTCAGCACGCCTTTTTTCGGTTGAATTGGGGCCTCGAATACTGGGTATTATGAGTTGGCTCCGTGAAGGATCCTCCATGTCTTCCCGAAAAGGTTTCAGAGGACTGACATGGAAGACGGAATGGATTTTGCACCAAGCTGGGGCATCCACCTGGTATGCAACTTTCCTAATACGTCTTTCAATAGACAAGGATCCAATGTATTTTTGCAATAGGCGAGGGTCATGGACCCCTGCAAACAAGTACCGCTTTAGAATTTTGACCATCACTTTGTCTCCTACTTGATATTCAACAAAGCGATGATTTTGATCAGCATGCCTCTCCATCCGCTTTTGGGCTTTGACAAGATTGCTTCAGACTATCTCCAAATTTCGCTTCCATTCTTTTGAGAAGCTAGCAGCTCGAGGAGATTTTGACATGTTTGGTGCATTTACGGTGTGTGGGAGTAGTGGTTGTTGTCCGATAACAATTTCAAAAGCGTTTTTTTGTATTAGAGCTCTTTTGTGAATTGAAACACAGTTGAGTAGTATCCAGAAGTTTCACCCAGTTCTTCTGCGATCCCCTTACAAAGTGGCGGAGATATTCCTCCAGCATGCCATTGAACCGCTCCGTTTGGCCATCAAATTGCGGATGAAAACTTGACCTGTGACTCAGTTTTGACACGAGGCACTTAAAGAGTTGTGTCCAAAAGTTGATAGTGAAGCGTGAGTCGCGATCACCGATGATGTCTTTAGGCATGTCCCAATATTTGACGACATGAGAGAAGAAGAGTCGAGCTGTATCCTCTACTGAGATGTATTGTGGGGCTGCTACAAAGGTAGCATACTTGGAAAACCGATCCACCACAACCAAGATAGTTGTGAGATCTGGAACCTTGGCAATCCGGTAATGAAATACAGGGAAACGCTTTCCCAAGGTCTCTTTGGGACAACTAGTGGTTCCAAGAGTCCTACTTGTGTCAAGTGGTCCGATTTGTCCTTCTGGCATACTAGATAAGTCTTCACATACTGAGCGACGTCATCGACCATTTGAGGCTAATAATATACACGTCGAAGTAATGCCATGGTACGTTCTTCACCGGGGATGGCTGGCCCACAAAGTATCGTGACACTTCTCTAGAAGAGTACTTCGCAGATCTCCTCCTTTAGGAACATAAAGTCGATTCTCTTTCACTTTCAGAAAACCATCTTCCATGTAGAACTGGCAAGACTTTCCCTGTCCTACCAAATCAACCAAATAATGTGCAACATGATCCTTGATGAGTAGATCTTGTATCTTTTCTTTTGTGGTGGTGGCTACTTCGCTCCCCCTTAAGGTGGCGAGTAGGCACATTGATGCTAGATCAGCTCTCCGACTAAGCGCATCAACAACATGATTAGTCTTCCCACTTCAATACTCAAGGTTGAAGTGAAATTCCGCTAGGAGTTCCTGCCACCTGGCCTATCGACCATTCAGCTTTGGTTGGATCATGAAATGACTAACAATTGTGTTGTCTTGACCACAAACGGGGTTCCCAGCAGATAGTGCCTCCAAAGGCATAAGCAATGAATGACAGCCAATAATTCATTCTCGTGGGCTACATAGCACCGCTTTGTATCCTTCAGCTTCCAGCTCTTGTACGCTACAGGATGCCCTTCTTGTAGAAAGACTCCGCCAAGGTCATAGTCAGAGGCATCCGTTTGTACCTAGAATGGCTTGGCCAAATCGGGGAGGGCCAAGACGGGGCTACTAGACATAGCTGCTTTCAATGCGTTAAAGGCCTCTGCTCGCCTGGGTCCCCAATACCAAGGTGTGACCTTCTTGAGGAGTTCTGTCAATGGCACTGCGATGAGGGAGTAATTTTTCACAAATCACCGATAGAAGTTGCATAGGCGAAGGAATGCCCTCAAGGCGTGGATATCCTTAGGCGGCGACCAATCTGTGATAGCTTGAATCTTCTGTTGGTCCATCTTGATCTGCCCTTCCTCGACGAAATGTTCGAGGAAGTCAATTTGTTTTGAGCAAAGGATCACTTGGATAGCTTCGCATATAATTTGTGCTCCTGCAATTGGGCTAGGACCTTCTGCAAGTGCTCCAGGTGTTCTTCCAGTGTTTGGCTATATACCACAATGTCATCCAAGTAGACCACCACAAATTCATCAATGTACTCTCGGAAGACTTGGTTCATCAGGGTGCAAAAAGTGGCTAGAGCGTTAGCCAAGCCGAATGGCATAACCAAGAAGTCGTACGACTCATATCTTGTCACATAGGTCGTCTTGTGTTCATCACCCTCTTCAATCCGGACTTGACAATAACCTATCTTTAGGTCTATTTTGGAGAACACTGTCGCACCACCCAGTCTATCAAACAAGTCTGCCATTAGCGGAATAGGGTACTTGTTCTTCACGGTAATTTTGTTTAGAGTCCAATAATTGACACAGAGTCATAGGCTGCCATCATGTTTCTTTTGGAATAGCACAAGGTACCCATATGGGGAATTGGAGGGCACGATGATCCCGTATGTCTAGCATTTTCGTCAATTGTCTCCGAAGCTCGGTGAGTTTGGGTTATGACATTTTGTAAGGTGCTCGGTTAATGTAGCTTCGCACCCGGAACCAACTCAATCTCATGGTCCATAGTGCGCCTAGGCGGGAGTCACTTTGGCATGTCTTGTGGCATGACGTCTTCAAACTCTAGTAGAAGCTCCTTCACAGGTGCAAGAATATGACCCGAGGAAAGTTCTATATCTTCAATGCAGATGGTAGCCAGGAACGTAGGTTCATGTCTTTTGACCCCCTTCTTCAACTGTAAGGCCGAGATGTTCTCAGCGGCCATCTTCATGGGCATGCACAGAATAATGCAGGGCTTGGCCCCGTTTGTTCCCATTATCAGTAGCATATCTACATATGGTGCGGGCATGGTGTTGGTTTGCCTCAGGAATTCCAACTCAACTATCAATTCGAAGTCATCTATGATCACCACGCACTGGTTGAATTTTCCTTCATAAGGGCCAAGCTTCACTGGTACTTCTTTGGCTATTCCACTCATTTGCTGAAGAGGTGAGTTGATAGCCTTGACACGACCCCTACGCTTTCCTACAACTAAACCAAGGTGCTCCACTTGAGTCGAAACTAAGTAGTTGTGGGTGTGAGCACGTGATTTTTGCCTTACGAAAACTACTCCAAAATAAATCAAAAAATAAAATAAATTTCTTTTACTGTGTAATTTTTGAATTTGTGTGGTGTTAAATATTTGTGTTATGTCCGTAAATGTTTACTTTGTCATAATAAAAATGAAAATTAAAATAAAATACATGTTGCATGCATATAGGATTTAATTATGCATTGATTCAAAATAAAATCACAAAAAATATGCATTTTATTCTATTTTTAATATTTCACTGTGTGATTAATATTTTATCTGTATGTTGAATAGTTGTTATGAAGTGATTAATATTTTGTGTAAGGTTAAAAATTGTTTTATAATTTTATTAGGATTTTTTTAATGATTAATAATAAAATAAAAAAAATAGAATGGAAAATCGGACCTGGATTTAAATCCAGGCCCAAATCAAATTACCCTTCCACAGCCCAATCCAAACAGCCTGTCCGGTCCAATTTAAACAAACTAAAACGACAACGTTTGGTCGTCCCTCATCAAAGGCCGTTGGATCAAAGCCAACCAACGGCTGAGATCCCACGAACTTTAACCCATAGCCATTACCCGACCCTTTGACCCGATCCAGGCTGACCCTGAACTTAGACCAAACGACAACGTTTGGTTAAGTGGATTGATCTCAACCGTGCATCTTAATTGATCCAACGGATGAGATCAATCCACCCCACCCCTATTTAAGGATCAAATCCCTACCCCGGCCCCTAACTTAACACCCCCCCTCCTCTCACTGTTCATCGTCTTCCCAAACACACCCCTAACCCTAGCCGCCCTAGAATCCCACCGCCTGAAACCCGGTGGCATCAACGCCGCCGGTCACCAAAATAACACCCTAGACTCCTCACCACTTCCTCTACACAGATCTGACCTTAGTTTCCTTCGAATCAGACCCCAACTCTTCGAATATTAAATCGAAGGTGGGTCTGAAAACTCAAAGCTTTCCAATGGCTTCCAAAATAACACCATAGTACCCCCTAGCATGCCTCGTTATGTATCTGAAGTTTGTTTGGCTCGAATCATTTCCGAGCTTCTCGAATCTTCTTTTGAAGATTCAGACCAAACAAGAACAAACTCAGATTCCTCCCAAATTAACACCAAATGACCTTTAGGCTTCCCTCACCCTTGTGCCATGTTTGGTTTCCCTCGAATCTACCCGGAAGTGTTCGGATTTAAAAGCCAAGTTCTGAAACCCTAAATTTTCCAATCTTGGCATCTTTTTCACTTCAGACGAAAGATTGAGGTTTAATCGACCTTAGTCAAAGTATTTTCAGTAGAAAATACTTCGACTAAGGTCTGTTTGATTTCAAACAAAATCCGAATCCAAGTGGAGTTCTAATTTGAATAAATTTGAAGGTTCAGAGGTATTTTTCTATTTCTTTTGTGTATTCTACGTGTATTGTTGTTTGTCTTAATAGCCTGTTAATTTTTCATGATTTTATTTGATTAATTCTGTCATCTTTGTCTCATGCCCGTCTATATGATCAAAATATGAAACTATTTCTGTTGGTTGTGATTATTTACAATGTAAGTAATCGACTCGATTAAGTTCGTCGATTAGTTATATTATGAATTCTCATTTATGATAATGCTGATTGAAACAGTCTGCTTCTATTGTTTTAGACTGATTATGGACAAATGTTGTAAATAGTCAACTGATTAATACTCGTCAATTAAATCATGTTTGTTTACAGATCAGTAAATTAAAATGTATGATGTGTATATATTGTTTTCTGAACAGGGCATTGTCAGTATATTGACAATGCTCCTGTGTTTGTTTAATTTTTCGTCCAATGTTGAAATTCAGTTGAACTATTAGGCTGAATTCAGTATAATATTGTTGTGATGTTAGTTTTGAATTCGAATTTACAAAGGTTGGTTAAATACAATTGTATTAGGAGGTTAATCCTAGGAATGGTTATAACTGTTAAAACAGACTTTAAAATCTGTTTTTAACAGATTCTGACTTTAGTTTAAAGGTTGTAAATATAGTAGGATTTCAGGTTTATTTTGGATTGAAACAGTAGGGTAATGTGATAGTGTGCTTATAATGGAATGATAGTGGCTATAATTTAAGTAATAATGGGGAACAAGGGATAATGGGGCTGCTGAAAATCAGGATAAGAGCACTTAGATTTAAAGTATTCAAAAGCAGTTTTAATGGAAAATTTTCTGATTTTTAAAAGGAGAAAAGGGTCCTGGCAGCACTAGAAGGGTATAGGACAACCCTGTATAAATAGAGGGGGATTGGGACTGATTTAAGAGAGCTCTTTCAGAAAGAAAAACAAGGAAAAAGAGAGCTTTCAGACAGAATTTAGATCAGATTTTGAGAGAGAAAGAAAGGAAAGAAAAACATGAAGAAAGAAAGGAGAAGAAAAATCAGATTTTAAGAGGAGAGCTCAGAAGAAAAAAATAGGAAGAAGAAACAGAAAAGAAACCAAAAGAGAGTATTCGTACACACACACACAGTGAAGCTGAAACAGAAAAAAAATAGAAAAGAAAAGAAAAATTCGAAACCTTGTTGTTCTGTTTGAATCTGTCTGGGTCTGTGTATTGAAATTATTTGGTTTTAAAAAAATCTGAAATTCTTTAAGAAGCTTTGCTCTTGTGAATCTGGGTTTCTCGGGTCTTATTATTACTCAAATCTGTGGAAATACTGATATTCTGCCAGTATTTTGTTACTGCTGCTACTGCTGAAATTTACTCCTTATACCTTCATTTCCAGGTATATATCCTTTTAAATTCTATGTTGGAAAGAGGTTCAGCATGACAAATAAATGAAGCTTGAATTGTAATACTGCCTTCTATTCGTTTAAGTTTAAACATTTAAATTTCAGCTTTGGTTTCATGTTGGATAACCAGTAATGAGTTCGACTTGATGGCTACAAGTTAATTGTCTTATTTTGAAACTCATATAAAACTTTGTAATAATGTTATCCATGTCGAAATTTCATTAGTTTAGTTATCTTTAAGTTGTGTAAATAGGAAGCATGGCAGAAATTATGGCTTTTATTTACACTTTATGGTATTGTTAGCTAGGTATAGCATAATATGGAAATATCAAGGAAAATATGCTATTAGTTTATTTTGTTAGTTAGTTAGTTGTTGTTTAAAGCTAGATGATGTTGGTTGCAATTTGCTATCTTTTGGCACAACATTGGTTGTGTTTATAATCAATAGTTGAAAGGCGCGTTAGCATAATCCGCTATGTTCATGATGTCAAACATGGTGAGTAATATTGTATGCAATATCATTTTATTAAGTCAGCTAGACTTGTCCTCTTTCTTAATAATAAAGGGCTTAGGAACTTATACAATGTGAAAGTTAATGTTTAGTAATAATTCATATAGATTGAGAATCAAATTGGTTTGATTATATATATATCTATCCTAACTCAATCATAAGCATAATTAATTAATTTAATTTCGCCTATTGGATTAAAAGCAAGTATATGAGAATAAGATGAGATATACAAATTGCAATACTTTATATCAATGACAATTAGAAATAGAATTTGCACTAAATAAATAATGAAAAATTGTTCAAAAATATTTCTTCCCTTTATAAATCATTTTTGTTAGTTTCATATACAATTCATTCTTTGGCATATATATGTTGTATTTGCTAAAATCATATTTTTATTCTTTCTTTGAATTTGAATAGTTGGGTTGAATATAATTTATATCCGGAAATTATAATCGACGGGTAACATTTAATAAATTGTGAATTTCTTTTAAAAGAATTCAAAGACATCCCTTAAATATGAATTTCTCAGTATTCTCATATAAAATATGTAGATATAACAAACAAATTTGTGAAAATTCATAATACCATTAAGAATATTTGGTGTAATTAGGGATACGTTCGCGTAACCTGATTATACTGATAAAAGCAATTCGAATTATGCGTACGCGGAATTTCGAGCGAATATTTAATATAAGGGATTTCTTCGAGGATGTTAAAATAATTTCAATTAACCCGGGATGTGTAGTTCACTGTTTAAATATGAGGGTGATAACATTTTTTATTCTATTTTAAATCACGAACATAAAGGATATAATATGATCAATTATATTGTGTACACGTATGCGTGACATGATCCCCATAATTATGAAAGGTATATAATGCGAATATACGTACGCGTAATTCATTTATATAATTGTAAACAATAAGTAAAAGCGGTAGTAAAAAATCGTGCAATAAGAACGCATTTAGTAAAAATCAAGATAATTGAGCCAATAATAAAAACAGTTGAGCGACCGTGCTAGAACCATGGAATTCGGAAATGCCTAACACCTTCTTCCGGATTAACAGAATTCCTTACTCAGGATTTCTGGTTCGCAGAATAACAAACAGAGTCATATTCTCCTCGATTCAGGGATTTTAAAATTGGTGACTGGGGACGCCTTAAAATTCCCAGGTGGCGACTCTGAAATAATTAAATAAATCCTGTTTCGACTGTCCTTCAATTGGAGAAAACTCCCCATGCGCCCCGCGGGCGCGGTAAAAAGGAGGTGCGACAGCTCTGGCGACTCTGCTGGGGACAAACGTTCCAGTGTAAACTGTAACCCAGAACCATTGGTTCAGGGTTTAAAGAATTCGAGCTTAAAATATCTGTGTTAATTGGCTTTATTTACTATATGATTTTCAACTGTTTATATGCTAATATGCTAAATGTTGTTTTTTACCGCTTTAATATTCTTTGAATTGTGAATATATACAACTGCTACGAAACCCCATTCTTTCTGAGTCTTCAGAATTTATGGTGTACACGTGCGCGTGACCCACCTTTCTGTTAAAGTCATACCAAATAAGACGGAGTTGGGACAAGTAACTAGGCCGGGTAGACTTTCGTGCTCCTGGTACGTTGCCTCCGCTTCGGCTCAAACTGTCCGTTTGGGTAAGCCAGGTTTAGAACAATCAACCTCAGGTTTTTGCCTAGAATAACTCAGCCATGAACCGGATCCCTAGTAGGAACGTCTATTTGCATCATGTACATTTGGCCTTGGAGACTCAACACAGGGGTTGGGTCTGTCTAGGACAGGTGAACCCGAAACAAAAAGACCATCCTGATGCATCCTACTTGCTACCTGTGCATTCATTTGCCTCAAACATGCTTGTTGACCAGCTTAAATGAAATCATGGTGAGAACCAAGGAATAAAATGGGTTGTTTTAAAAAAAAAAATTTCCCAAAAAAATAGTTTTAAATCTTGAAATAAAGGTTTTAATAAATAAAAAATTTTCGAAAATAATTTTTTTTTTACGTGTATATTTTCAAAATAAGTCTTGACTTTATTAAATTAAATTTCAGATACAAAATGAGCACCACGCAAAACCCCCCATCCACGAATACAGAAGAGTTTCTATTTCAGCTTCAAACGTGGTGGTATGATTTAGGCGAAAATGGTCAAAAATGGGTCGTCAAGCATTTGGGAAATCTCACGGATATTATGAAGGTTAAACCCCGTGATGATCTGATTGCGGCATTAGTAACTTTTTGGGACCCTGCTCACAATGTCTTTCGTTTCTCTGACTTCGAGCTTACTCATACATTAGAGGAAATAGCTGGATATGCTGGTTTTGACGGAAGTCTAAGAAATCAAAGCCTGATATTCACAAAGGCTCCTTCGGTACCTCGATTCTTCGGTCTTCTGAACATCAGCAGTCAAATCAGGAAAAGCAATGTCATCAATGGATGTTGTTCCTTCAACTTTTTGTATTCAAGGTTCGGAAAGTCAGATGGGTTCGAAATTCATGAGAAAGGCCTTACTAACAAGCAAAACAAAGACATCTGGCAGATTCACCGTCGCTTTGCCTTCATGGTGGCTTTTCTAGGAATTGTGATCTTCCCAAACAAAGAGCGAACAATTGATATTCGCACCGCAAAAGTTGTGCAAATCCTCACCACCAAAGAAAATCACACCCTTGTCCCCATCATTCTATCAGATATTTATCGGGCTTTGACTTTATGTAAATCAGGAGCAAAGGTCTTCGAAGGATGCAAAATTTTGTTGCAAATGTGGGTGATGGAACATCTCCAACAACAGCCCAAGATCATACAGTATGGGTCAAAA
The DNA here is from genome assembly GCF_000715075.1 of Nicotiana tabacum. NCBI lineage: Eukaryota > Viridiplantae > Streptophyta > Magnoliopsida > Solanales > Solanaceae > Nicotiana > Nicotiana tabacum. The sequence goes on along the minus strand of NC_134080.1, from coordinate 4,121,227 downwards.
AATGATAATTGCATCGAGAGCTATGAGGAAAGAACAAAAAATTATCAGGCTCCAGAAGGGATAGAAGCATGGGTATCTCAGCTAAGGGCTTTAACGGCAAATCAAATTGAATGGACTTTGGGATGGCTCCCGATGAGAGAAGTAATACACATGTCAACCTTAAATAGTTATCTACTACTATTGGGATTGAGAAGCATCCAGCCGTATGCGCCACTAAGAGTCCTAAGACAACTAGGGAGATATCAAGTAGTTCCTGATGATGAAGATTTGAGTATGCAAGTAATCGAATTACACCCAGAAGCCACTATTCCCGAGGCTCTACTTCAGCAGATGTGGAATGGATGTCGATACTTGAAGAGTGATACTCAAGTCCCAGACACTACAAAGGGTGAGATAAATCCTGGATATGCAAGGTGGTTTGAAAAACGGTCTCGCGTGGATGATGTACCAGAGCCTGAGCTAAGAAGGCCAACAAAAAGACCCCATGTCCAAAACTTCAGTGATAAAATCCAAGAGCGGTCGATCTGGGGAGAAAAGAAAAAAGGGTACAAAACAACTATCCATGCCCTAAAAGAAAATCTGAGAAGCCTCAGTTTGGAGAAAGATTTGCAAGCACAGGAAGCCAAGGCGAGAAGAAGAGTCTAGCTTGTGAGAATGAAAATCTTCATGCTCGATTCCAAAAAATGAAAAGAGTTTCTGAAATACCAAAGAGGAGCTGGAAGGATCAAAAAACCATCGCCAATCTTTTTGAAAGAATGCAAGATTATGATTCCATTCTTGCAGAAAACGAAAGGGCGTTGAGCATAGCAAAAGAAAGGATCCAACGATTAAACGAAGAAGCCATGTCTAATAAGGAACGCCAAGATAGGCAATCCGAAAAAGACAGGGCACAATTCAAGAAGGAAAAAGACCATTGGATACGATCAGAAGACCAGCTTCGTGCACAACTAGAAGAGGTAAGAAGATGCAACAGAGAACATCAACAAGCAGACATCGATAGGGAAAGAGCGCAAGCAAGATTAGAACAGGCCAGACTCCGAGCTCTATTAGAATCAGCTCTAGATCGTGAAAACCGTGTCAGAGATATAGCCACCACTCGTCAGCAGCAATTGCAGAACCAAGACCAACGTCTCCAAGATTTCAGGGCACAAATCCACGACCTGGCAATCTACACTTCTCAAAGTTACATAAATTGCCAAGGAATGGATTATGAAAGGTTTACAGAGCATGCACCCACTTTTGCCCGTCATCTAGCAATAGAGTTGAAAAGGATGTATCGTACGCTGGGAGGTCATCCAGGTCAAGCCCCACATTGAGCAAATAATCTAATAATCTATAACACAAATGGAAAGTGGGGCGCGTTGTGAGATGTTAAGAATTGTATCTTTTATTTTGATTTAAGTGTGTGTGTTTCAAGCCATTTTCTTACAAAGTTTTCAAATGTAATGTTTGCTCATCTTTGAATAATGAATAAAAGTGTTTGCCTCATGTCCGAACTACGCAAGGTCTGATTCATGCGGGGGCATGATACGTAGTCAATCTCTATAAGATTCGACCACCACAATAAAAGATATATATAATAAATAAAAGTGAATAACAATAAAAATTTCAAGAAAGCTGGGATGACACAAGCAGCCGAGCAATTACATAATAGAAAGGGATTATTTGTCTAGGAGCATTGCATCTCAACGTGTGATTATATATGTGTTAAACTCTCAAAACTAACAAGTTTGTTCATTTCCAGAATTCAAGCAGTTAGTTTCTCTAAAGAGTATACTGGCATATTATCATTATCACACGAGATCAAAAGGACCACTACCTGAAAGTATGTCTATCCCAGATGTTGACACAGGTATGGAGCTAGAGGAGATGGATGTCGGGAAAATGAAGGAAGAGATGTTTAAACTCAAGCAGCAAATGGCTGAGATGTACCAAGCCTGGTCTACAGGACAGTTACCCCCGTCTTATTCAACTAACCCTGCTCCATCAATGACCCAAACTCAGGATAATATTACCACTGAATTATCCCCAAATTTCCCCATTTACCAGCACTACCGAGGCACCTCCTCTCAGACACCGCAGTCTCCACCTCCGAAACCAGTTACATATTTTCCTCCACCTATGACTCCTGTTTTCATAGCACCTCCCCCTGATACATTCCACAAATCTCCTAGTGAGCCTACATTCCAGGCCCAGGACAACCAATATTACCCCCCGGAGCCCACCCTTAAAGCCTCCGAAATCCATTCAACTACTCCTCGTTTTGATCTCCCAACCGAAATTGACAAACCAGCCAAAATTGCTGAACAAGAAGAGATGTTCAGGAAGGTCAAGAGTCTAGAACAATCGTTCAGAGACATGCGAGGATTAGGTGGGCAAGTCAGTGTAGCATACAAAGATTTGTGCTTATTCCCCAACGTACAATTACCAGTTGGCTTCAAGATGCCAAAATTTGACCTATACAATGGGCACGACGACCCAGTAGCCCACTTAAGGGGTTTCTGCAGCAAGATGCGAGGAACTGGGGGAAAGGATGAATTATTGATGGCTTACTTCAGTCAAAGTTTAAGCGGATCAGCTTTGGAGTGGTATACATGCCAAGACCATGGGAGATGGTACACCTGGGATGACCTAGCACAGGCATTCGCATACCATTTCCAATACAATCTGGAAATCATCCCAGATCGACTATCTTTGACAAAATTTGAGAAGAAACACAATGAAAGTTTCAGAGAGTACGGCTTCCGGTGGAGAGAACAGGCAGCAAGAGTGGATCCTCCTATGAAGGAGAGTGAAATGGTAGACTACTTCTTCCAAGCCTTGGAACCAACTTACTATGCCCATCTAGTTTCAGCGGTTGGGAAATCATTCAACGAAGTGGTGAAGATGGGAGGTATGGTGGAAGAAGGCCTCAAAACAAATAAAATTATGAGTTATTCAGCAATTAAGGCAACTACTCAAGCTATTCAAGGCGGGGTAGGAGGAATCGGAAGAAAGAAGAGGGAGGAAGCAGCGGTAGTTGATTCAGGACTTTGGTTGGGACCCAGAGGTTCACCGCTTTACTATAATCAACAACGACCTCGCCAATCAGCTTACCACCATGATTCATCCCAATACTACTATCACCCTTCAGAGCCTCATTTTTCCATTAACCATGTTCAAGCATACAATCAGCCACCTGTTCACACCAATTGGCGTGCTCCTACCACACCAAATACTTACCCACGAGCCTATCCCGGACCAGGTTTCAGGCCTAGGCCAGCATTCAGGGGAGAAAGGGAACAAAAAAAGAAAACTTACACTCCATTGGGAGAGTCTTACACCAGTCTGTTCCACAGGCTGAGACAGCTAGACATGCTAAGACCCATACAATCCAAGCTACCCAATCCTCCTCCAAAGAATCTGGATTACACCATTTGCTGTGAGTATTGCTCCGGTGCACCAGGCCATGATACGGAGAAATGCTGGCATTTGAAAAATGCAATACAAGAGCTGATTGATACTAATAAAATTGAGGTTCAAACCCCCGAAGCTCCCAATATCAATAGAAATCCAATGCCAGCCCATCAAGAGGCCAATATGATAGAAATCATACAAGCTGATGGGGAGACAAAGAAGCCGTCACAAACTGTCATGATGATCAAGTCTCATGAAGCCAAACCAGATAAGCAGTTAACAGAGGAGAAGCCGGTACCTAAACAGAGCAGAAATGGCAATGAATCATCTGTGGTAGACAAGGAGGGATCATCGAGCAAAGTTGCCCCAAAACAAGAAAGGCCGAAAGTAATAGTACCAAGGGTTGCTAACAAACCCATTGTATTCGTGGAAGGAGCCCGTACAAATCGGGTCATCATCACACCTGTGACCCAACTGCCAGTCATCAACAACAAAGCCATCCCATGGAACTATGAATGGGTGACTGTAATGTACAAGGGAAAAGAAGTCAAGGAAGAAGTGTGTGAGGTGCAAGGCTTGACTCGTTCGGGAAGATGTTTTACGCCCGAAGAGTTAAGAAAAACTAAAAATAATCCAACACCAATAAAGAGAGCTGTGACAGAAGAAGAGGCGGAAGCGTTTTTAAGAAAAATGAAACTCCATGATTATTCTGTTGTGGATCAATTAAAGAAGACACCCGCTCAAATTTCATTGTTGTCATTACTGATCCATTCAGAGGAGCACCGTCTGGCTTTGATGAAAATCCTGAATGAGGCTCATGTTCCTGAAAAAATCTCTGTAAATCATTTGGGAAGAATAGCCAACAGAATCTTTGAGGCAAACAGAATTACATTTTCTGATGATGAATTGCCTATGGAAGGTACCGAGCACAACAGAGCTCTTTACCTCACCGTGAAATGTGAAAACTCCATAGTAACCCGGGTATTGGTTGACAATGGGTCAAGTGCAAACATCTGCCCTCTCTCCACTTTAAGCAAATTGAAAATCAAAGAAGAGAGGATCCAGAAAAATAGTATTTGCGTACGGGGGTTTGACGGTGGAAGCAGAGATTCATATGGCGACATAGTGTTGGAACTAACAATAGGGCCAGTTGAATTCACAATGGAATTTCAAGTGTTGGACATAACTGTTTCTTACAACTTGTTGTTGGGTCGACCATGGATCCATGCTGCTAAAGCAGTCCCGTCAACACTACATCAGGCTGTCAAGTTTGAATGGGATCATCAAGAAATAGTTGTGCATGGGGAAGAAAGTTTAAATACTCACATCAGTACCATTGTACCGGTCGAGGGAACAGAAAATGACCAGGGACCATGGGTATACCAAGTATCCGACATAGTGTCGGTAGAGAAGATTCCAGAGGGGAAATACCTTCCGAATCCAAAGATATCCTCTGCATCAGTCATGATAGCTTATGAAATATTAAAGAATGGTTTTATACCCGGCAAAGGTCTGGGCTTATCTTTGCAAGGAATTATACAACCAATATCTCTCCCCGAGAACTGGGGAACATTCGGTTTGGGGTTCATACCCACCGTAAATGACGTGATAAAGGCCAGAAAGTTGAAACACAAGGCATGGGTTCTTCCAAAACCAGTCTCACATCTGTCAAAGTTTTTTGTCAAGATCGGTGCTAAAAATCGCCCGATAGCAACAATTCCTAAATCCCGGGTCAATCCTGAGGAGGAATTAATTGAAAGATTCGAGAAATTGTTTGATGATGTGAATATGTTGGAAAACGGAGAAGGGTGTAGCGACGCAGAAGTTCAATTCATTGGGCCAGAAACAAAGCTTAATAATTGGAAAGCCACTCCTCTCCCCATTCGAAAGGAGTCTTGGTAGTTTATTTTGATTTTCTTTCAAGTTTGTTTGGGTTACTTCAGGGTTATAATCCCAAAGCTTATCTTACAGTTTGTTTGAAGTGTGCAAACCTTGTTATCTTTCATCATCCAATAAAAAGCAGTTTCCTTTTTATTATCATTCCTGATAGTTTTCTTTTCTTTTTTTCTATACAGTTCTTTTTACGCTGGCTCTAGTGATATGGCATGCATGAGGAATCCTCAGCCCAGTCTTAAAATCAATCTGGTTCCGAAGTAATAATTCAAGAAATATATTGTGATTATGAATCAGAATATGATGAAGATGAGGTTTTTGAAGAGATTAGTAAAGAGTTAATTCACTTTGAGGAAAAAATAAAACCTAACTTGAGTGATACCGAAGACATCAATATAGGGGACACGAGTAATATCCGGGAAACTAAAATAAGTGTCCATCTCGAACCAAAGATCCGAGAAGAGTTAATTAAAGCACTCATAGAATTCAAAGATGTTTTTCCATGGTCATATGACGACATGCCGGGCCTGAGCACTGATTTAGTAGTTCACAAATTGCCCACCGATCCAACGGTGCCTCATGTAAAGCAAAGGCTGAGAAAATTCAAGCCTGACATGAGTATGAGAATTAAGGAAGAAATCACCAAACAATTGGAAGCAAAGGTCATTCGAGTCACTCGATATCTTGTTTGGTTGGCTAATATCGTTCCTGTACCAAAGAAAGACGGCAAAATTAGAGTATGCGTCGACTACCGCAATCTCAACAAAGCAAGTCCAAAGGATAATTTCCCATTACCCAATATCCATATTTTGATCGACAATTGTGCCAAGCATGATATAGGGTCTTTCGTGGATTGTTATGCCGGGTATCATCAAATTCTAATGGATGAAGAAGACGCAGAAAAGACGGCATTCATCACACCATGGGGAACTTATTGCTACCGGGTAATGCCATTCGGTTTAAAGAACGCCGGAGCAACCTATATGAGAGCAATGACCACAGTGTTTCATGATATGATACACAAGGAGATTGAAGTATACGTGGACGATGTGATCATAAAATCAAAGCATCAAGCCGACCACGTTGGGGATTTGAGGAAGTTCTTCTTAAGACTTCGCAGGTACAACCTCAAGCTTAACCCTGCCAAATGCGCATTTGGAGTTCCATCTGGAAAGTTGCTGGGATTCATAGTCAGTCGACGAGGCATCGAGCTAGACCCATCAAAAATCAAATCCATCCAAGAATTGCCACCTCCCAGGAACAAAACTGAAGTAATGAGTTTGTTGGGAAGGTTAAATTATATCAGCAGGTTTATTGCTCAGCTCACAACAACTTGTGAGCCAATTTTCAAATTGTTGAAAAAGGATGCTGCGGTCAAATGGACCGATGAGTGTCAAGAAGCGTTCGATAAAATAAAAGGGTACTTGTCGAACCCACCCGTGTTGGTCCCGCCAGAGCCAGGAAGACCTTTGATTCTTTACTTAATAGTTTTGGAAAATTCATTTGGTTGCGTATTGGGGCAACATGACCTCACTGGCAGAAAAGAACAGGCCATCTACTACCTTAGCAAGAAGTTCACAGCTTATGAGGTTAAGTATACTCATCTGGAAAAGACATGTTGCGCCCTAACATGGGTAGCTCAAAAATTGAAACACTATTTGTCATCCTACACTACTTACCTCATTTCTCGGTTGGATCCATTGAAATACATTTTTCAAAAGCCTATGCCAACAGGAAGACTTGCAAAGTGGCAGATATTGCTCACAGAATTTGACATCATCTATGTGACTCGAACTGCAATGAAGGCTCAAGCACTGGCCGATCATTTAGCCGAAAACCCGGTCGATGAGGAATACGAGCCGTTGAAAACCTATTTTCCTGATGAAAAAACAATGCATATCGACGAGGTGGAGCGAATTGAAAAACCTGGCTGGAAATTTTTCTTTGATGGAGCCGCAAACATGAAAGGAGTCGGGATAGGAGCTGTAATCATTTCTGAAACAAGGTATCACTATCCTGTTACGGCTCAATTGCGATTTTATTGCACCAATAATATGGCTGAATATGAAGCTTGCATTTTGGGGTTAAGGCTAGCCGCAGACATGGGTATCCGAGAAATCTTAGTCATGGGAGATTCAAATCTTTTGGTACATCAAATTCAAGGAGAATGGGAAACCCGAGACTTGAAGCTCATACCATACCGACAATGTCTACATGATCTTTGTCAGCGGTTTCAATCAGTGGAGTTCCAACATATTCCAAGAATCCATAATGAGGTTGCCGATGCATTGGCTACCCTGGCATCAATGTTGCATCATCCGGACAAAGCTTATGTAGATCCGATACATATTCAAGTCCACGATCAGCACACTTATTGCAATATGGTTGAAGAAGAATTTGATGGCGAACCATGGTTCCACGACATCAAGGAGTATATCAGGATGGGGATATATCCCGCACAAGCCACAGGAGATCAAAAGAGGACCATTAGGCGATTGGAAAATGGATTCTTCTTAAGCGGAGGAGTTTTGTATAAAAGAACACCAGATCTTGGGTTATTAAGATGCACAGATGCCAGACAAGCTACAACTGTCATGTCTGAAGTACATTCGGGAGTTTGCGGACCCCACATGAGTGGATATGTGTTGGCAAAGAAAATCCTCCAAGCTGGTTACTATTGGCTTACCATGGAGCGAGATTGTATCAGTTTTGTGCGCAAGTGTCATCAATGCCAGATGCACGGAGATTTGATTCATTCTCCACCATCCGAGTTGCACACAATGTCGGCACCATGGCCCTTCGTTGCCTGGGGAATGTATGTGATTGGACCGATTGAGCCGGCAGCATCCAATGGGCACAGGTTCATTCTAGTAGCTATTGATTATTTTACCAAATGGGTTGAGGCCAAGACATTCAAATCAGTGACCAAGAAAGCTGTGGTCGATTTTGTCCACTCAAATATCATATGTCGATTCGGAATCCCGAAGGTGATCATCACAGATAACGGTGCTAATCTTAACAACAACTTAATGAAGGAAGTATGTCAACAGTTTAAGATTACACATCGCAACTCTACCCCATATCGGCCCAAGGCGAATGGAGCAGTAGAGACAGCCAACAAAAACATAAAGAAGATACTTCGGAAAATGGTAGAAGGTTCAAAACAATGGCATGAAAAATTACCATTTGCATTACTGGGATACCGCACTACTGTCCGCACTTCAGTAGGAGCAACTCCTTATTTGTTGGTATATGGCACTGAAGCAGTAATTCCTGCAGAAGTTGAGATTCCTTCCCTTCGGATCATCGCCGAAGCAAAGATTGATGATGATGAATGGGTCAAAACCCGTCTGGAACAGTTAAACTTGATTGATGAAAAACGATTGGCCGCAGTATGTCATGGTCAATTATATCAAAGAAGAATAGAAAGAGCATACAACAAAAAGGTGCATCCACGGAAGTTTGAAGTGGGTCAGCATGTGCTGAAACGTATTCTTCCACATCAGGTTGAGGCGAAAGGCAAATTTGCCCCGAATTGGCAAGGACCATTCATTGTGACCAGAGTATTGTCGAATGGTGCACTATGCTTAACAGATATTGAAGGCAAATGCATAGACATGGCGATCAATTCTGACGCGGTAAAGAGATATTACGCATAACTTTTTGAATGTTTGTATTTAGCATTATTTCGAAGATTGGAATGACAAAGGCAATTTATTCTGCTATCCAAACACTATACCCTTTGTTTACCCTTTGAGCCATACTTGTTTCTTTCCTACCCTCTCTTGGAATCAATATGAAAAAAAAATCACTATTACCAAGTGAACTACGTTTGACCTGATTCCTCAAAGAAGGATACGTAGGTGCCTCACGGCTCGGTCATAGGGTGCACAACATACATAATGTGCACAATGTGAAGCATCAAGCGACCCCAATCAAGAAACTGGGGCAAAAACTGTATTGCAAATAAGAAAAAGATTCCAAGAGTTGTAATTTTAAACCCATACCAGAACTGTTTAGCTTTTAATACCTTTTCCATTTCTAACCCCATACCAAAAAGACCTTTCGATCAATCTTAGAAAAATGCTGAGACAAGAAAATGAAGATGGTTCATAACACTCTGGTACAAACAAGAAAAGAAAGTAAAAATGAGAGAGTCTTATAGGTGAAAACCCACACGGGCACCATAAGGCGACGGAAGTTGAGCGAAAGTAAAATGAGAGAGTCTTATTGGTGAAAACCTTCGTAGGCACCATAAGGCGAAAATGAAGTGAGAAATGAACAAATGAGGAAGGTTTATCGGTGAAAACTCTTTGAGATATTGCAAGTCCAACAGGTCTGTGAAATGAAAAATGAAGTTGGATTACGGAAATTTTGGGGAAAACGAAAATGAGACAATTGAAAGGAGATTGATTAAAAAACTGGGTTGATTAATCCGAAATGCATACCCTGATCATTGGCGCCAGTAACTCCAATCAGATAAGTTTTATTCCTTCTCCGACAGTCATCCAAATTTGGATTTTTTTTTTCATTCTATAATTGTCGAAATCAGCACGTTTCGTCACTAATAATCTTACTTTTCTAAAGCTTTGAGAAAGTTTTATTCCAAACAAATAAGAAGGAATGTCAAGGTATACTATCAAGATTCAGGGTTACATGATGCAAAATAAGGCCATGAAAGGCGGGAGATAAAAATAATAAGATATGGGAGGAAGAAAAGTGAAATCAAAAGTGGATCAACAATGTCAGGAGAGACATATGGTCACGGTTAAAAGGGTTTGAAGGAAAACATACAGAGGGGAATCCTATAGTCAAAGATCAATTACAAGGACAAAACGGTCTTTTTCAACCATTCCAAGGCAATAAAAAAGAGACGAAGAGAAGCCTCACCATCGGCAAGAATACCCCAGTTAACCACCCTGCTTTAAACTAACGAAGTTTTCTTTGATTTAAAATAGGGGCAAAGACAATATTTGTGTCAGGAAATACCTGGTAAAGAAGTTAAAAAGAAGTCAGGCGTCCACCTGGAGAATGAGGATGAGGAAAGAAGAAGTCAGGAGTCCACCTGGAGAATGAGGATGAGAATTAAAGAAGTCAGGCATCCACCTGGAGAATCAGGATGAAGAATTGAAGAAATCAGGCGTCCACCTGGAGAATGAGGATGAAGAAGTTAAAAAGAAGTCAGGCGTCCACCTGGAGAATGAGGATGAGGAAAGAAGAAGTCAGGCATCCACCTGGAGAATGAGGATGAGAATTAAAGAAGTCAGGCGTCCACCTGGAGAATGAGGATGAAGAATTGAAGAAGTCAGACGTCCACCTGGAGAATGAGGATGAAGAATTGAAAAGTCAGGCGTCCACCTGGAGAATGAGGATAAAGGAATAAAGAAGAAGTCAGGCGTCCACCTGGAGAATGAGGATAAAGGAATTAAGAAAAAGTCAGGCGTCCACCTGGAGAATGAGGATGAAGAATTGAAGAGATCAGGCGTCCACCTGGAGAATGAGGACAAAGAATTGAAGAAATCAGGCGTCCACCTGGAGAATAAAGATAAGAAGTTAAAAAGAAGTCAGGCGTCCACCTGGAGAATGAGGATGAGAAAAGAAGAAATCAGGCGTCCACCTGGAGAATGAGGATGAAGAAGAATTAAAGAAGTCAGGCGTCCACCTGGAGAATGAGGATGAAGAATTGAAGAAATCAGGCGTCCACCTGGAGAATGAGGATAAGAAGTTAAAAAGAAATCAGGCGTCCACCTGGAGAATGAGGATGAGAATTGAAGAAGTCAGGCGTCCACCTGGAGAACAAGGATAAGAATTAAAGAAGTCAGGCGTTCACCTGGAGAATAAGGATGAAGAAGTTAAGAAGAAGTCAGGCGTCCACCTGGAGAATGAGGATGAGAATTAAAGAAGTCAGGCGTCCACCTGGAGAATAAGGATGAAGAAGTTAAGAAGAAGTCAGGCGTCCACCTGGAGAATGAGGATGAGAAAAGAAGAAATCAGGCGTCCACCTGGAGAATGAGGATGAAGAAGTTAAAAAGAAGTCAGGCGTCCACCTGGAGAATGAGGATGAAGAAAGAAAAGAAGAAATCAGGCGTCCACCTGGAGAATGAGGATGAAGAAGTTAAAAAGAAGTCAGACGTCCACCTGGAGAATGAGGATGAAGAAAGAAAAGAAGCAGTCAAGGCACCCACCTGGAGAACGAGGGAATGCAATTGAAGTGTTAAAATCAAAAGCCCGCTCATATGATAAAGGAGCACATTTAGAATCAATAAAGCAGAGGAGTCCAACAAAATCCCCAGCAAGAAACAACAAGAGTCCCAAAAGAAAATACGGGACACAATGAAAAGGAATACGGAATAAGCCAAATGCCCAAGAGTCACCAAGATATCAAGACAACAAGAAACACAAGGGCATGATCTAGATAAATTTTTTATAATTCCTGTACCATAATCTAGTTTAGTTTTTTGTATTACCTTTGAAGTAAGGTGTAATAAGGAGGTCAGCAAGCAGTAAAAACAGCACGAAGCAGCAGTAACATCACAGTCCCACGGTAGTCCCAGCTACCCAAAACTTCCCGAACTACATTGACATGATTCCTTTATAGCCAAGGATATGTAGGAAACCTTTGAAGCAGAGGTTCGGTCAAATCTTTCAAAAAAAAAATATATGCTTCCCGCGGAGTATTTGAATGGGCAAAAATCGCTTGTGTCCGCTCACTTTATCTTTGCATGAAAACTCTTCGAGTTTCCGCACAAAGAGGGGCAACTGTGAGCACGTGATTTTTGCCTTACGAAAACTACTCCAAAATAAATCAAAAAATAAAATAAATTTCTTTTACTGTGTAATTTTTGAATTTGCGTGGTGTTAAATATTTGTGTTATGTCCGTAAATGTTTACTTTGTCATAATAAAAATGAAAATTAAAATAAAATACATGTTGCATGCATATAGGATTTAATTATGCATTGATTCAAAATAAAATCACAAAAAATATGCATTTTGTTCTATTTTTAATATTTCACTGTGTGATTAATGTTTTATCTGTATGTTGAATAGTTGTTATGAAGTGATTAATATTTTGTGTAAGGTTAAAAATTGTTTTATAATTTTATTAGGATTTTTTTTAATGATTAATAATAAAATAAAATAAAATAGAATGGAAAATCGGACCTGGATTTAAATCCAGGCCCAAATCAAATTACCCTTCCACAGCCTAATCCAAACAGCCTGTCCGGTCCAATTTAAACAAACTAAAACGACAACGTTTGGTCGTCCCTCATCAAAGGCCGTTGGATCAAAGCCAACCAACGGCTGAGATCCCACGAACTTTAACCCATAGCCATTACCCGACCCTTTGACCCGATCCAGGCTGACCCTGAACTTAGACCAAACGACAATGTTTGGTTAAGTGGATTGATCTCAACCGTGCATCTTAATTGATCCAACGGATGAGATCAATCCACCCCACCCCTATTTAAGGATCAAATCCCTACCCCGGCCCCTAACTTAACACCCCCCCTCCTCTCACTGTTCATCGTCTTCCTAAACACACCCCTAACCCTAGCTGCCCTAGAATCCCACCGCCTGAAACCCGGTGGCATCAACGCCGACGGTCACCAAAATAACACCCTAGACTCCTCACCACTTCCTCTACACAGATCTGACCTTAGTTTCCTTCGAATCAGACCCCAACTCTTCGAATATTAAATCGAAGGTGGGTCTGAAAACTCAAACCTTTCCAATGGCTTCCAAAATAACACCATAGTACCCCCTAGCATGCCTCGTTATGTATCTGAAGTTTGTTTGGCTCGAATCATTTCCGAGCTTCTCGAATCTTCTTTTGAAGATTCGGACCAAACAAGAACAAACTCAGATTCCTCCCAAATTAACACCAAATGACCTTTAGGCTTCCCTCACCCTTGAAGAAGAAACAGAAAAGAAACCAAAAGAGAGTATTCGTACACACACACACACAGTGAAGCTGAAACAGAAAAAAATAGAAAAGAAAAGAAAAATCCGAAACCTTGTTGTTCTGTTGGAATCTGTCCGGGTCTGTGTATTGAAATTATTTGGTTTTAAAAAAATCTGAAATTCTTTAAGAAGCTTTGCTCTTGTGAATCTGGGTTTCTCGGGTCTTATTATTACTCAAATCTGTGGAAATACTGATATTCTGCCAGTATTTTGTTACTGCTGCTACTGCTGAATTTACTCCTTATACCTTCATTTCCAGGTACATATCCTTTTAAATTCTATGTTGGAAAGAGGTTCAGCATGACAAATAAATGAATCTTGAATTGTAATACTGCCTTCTATTCGTTTAAGTTTAAACATTTAAATTTCAGCTTTGGTTTCATGTTGGATAACCAGTAATGAGTTCGACTTGATGGCTACAAGTTAATTGTCTTATTTTGAAACTCATATAAAACTTTGTAATAATATTATCCATGTCGAAATTTCATTAGTTTAGTTATCTTTAAGTTGTGTAAATAGGAAGCATGGCAGAAATTATGGCTTTTATTTACACTTTATGGTATTGTTAGCTAGGTATAGCATAATATGGAAATATCAAGGAAAATATGCTATTAGTTTATTTTGTTAGTTAGTTAGTTGTTGTTTAAAGCTAGATGATGTTGGTTGCAATTTGCTATCTTTTGGCACAACATTGGTTGTGTTTATAATCAATAGTTGAAAGGCGCGTTAGCATAATCCGCTATGTTCATGATGTCAAACATGGTGAGTAATATTGTATGCAATATAATTTTATTAAGTCAGCTAGACTTGTCCTCTTTCTTAATAATAAAGGGCTTAGGAACTTATACAATGTGAAAGTTAATGTTTAGTAATAATTCATATAGATTGAGAATCAAATTGGTTTGATTATATATATATCTATCCTAACTCAATCATAAGCATAATTAATTAATTTAATTTCGCCTATTGGATTAAAAGCAAGTATATGAGAATAAGATGAGATATACAAATTGCAATACTTTATATCAATGACAATTAGAAATAGAATTTGCACTAAATAAATAATGAAAAATTGTTCAAAAATATTTCTTCCCTTCATAAATCATTTTTGTTAGTTTCGTATACAATTCATTCTTTGGCATATATATGTTGTATTTGCTAAAATCATATTTTTATTCTTTCTTTGAATTTGAATAGTTGGGTTGAATATAATTTATATCCGAAAATTATAATCGACGGGTAACATTTAATAAATTGTGAATTTCTTTTAAAAGAATTCAAAGACATCCCTTAAATATGAATTTCTCAGTATTCTCATATAAAATATGTAGATATAACAAACAATTTGTGAAAATTCATAATACCATTAAGAATATTTGGTGTAATTAGGGATACGTTCGCGTAACCTGATTATACCGATAAAAGCAATTCGAATTATGCGTACGCGGAATTTCGAGCGAATATTTAATATAAGGAATTTCTTCGAGGATGTTAAAATAATTTCAATTAACCCGGGATGTGTAGTTCACTGTTTAAATATGAGGGTGGTAACATGTTTTATTCTATTTTAAATCACGAACATAAAGGACATAATATGATCAATTATATTGTGTACACGTATGCGTGACATGATCCCCATAATTATGAAAGGTATATAATGCGAATATACGTACGCGTAATTCGTTTATATAATTGTAAATAATAAGTAAAAGCGGTAGTAAAATCATGCAATAAAAACGTATTTAGTAAAATCAAGATAATTAAGCCAATAATAAAAACAGTTGAGCGACCGTGCTAGAACCACGGAATTCGGAAATGCCTAACACCTTCTTCCGGATTAACAGAATTCCTTACTCAGGATTTCTGGTTCGCAGAATAACAAACAGAGTCATATTCTCCTCGATTCAGGGATTTTAAAATTGGTGACTGTGGACGCCTTAAAATTCCCAGGTGGCGACTCTGAAATAATTAAATAAATCTCGTTTCGACTGTCCTTCAATTGGAGAAAACTCCCCACGCGCCCCGCGGGCGCGGTAAAAAGGAGGTGCGACAGTGGGTAGCATCCGTGTCTATCATTGCCTGGATGGGCTTGCCATTTACCCTCATCTCAATGATCATTAAGGTCTTCTCTTGTTTAAGAGGAGTCCTCTCATCTGCCTTCCTTTTCCCTTTCTTGGTGATTGTGTAGGGGTCCTTCTTCTTACGGATACCAGCACTAGTTCCCGCTAAGGCCTAAAAAAATAGAGCCAATAATTGCATTAAAGGCACCTACTAGTTCGGTCTGGTCCGCATCATCTGCGTCGTCATCCGTCCCATCATCAAAAGCTTGATGGGCGTTCATCTATGCATGTGGGCATTCATTATTCCAATGTGGTATGCCGCAGTGACGACATCCTTAAGGGGGAATCATTATTGTTTGACGCAGCACTATTCCTGCCTGAGGAAGGAGCCTTAGATTTGGTTGCACTCCGATCTCCTCCACTTTTTCTAGGGCCACCATTGCTAGGTTGGCCTCCTTTGTATCCTTCTCGGATAGGTGGTTGAGGTCTATCCTTTCGAGCTTCCACTTGATAGTCCCCAAGGCATTCCACTACTGGGATCGCCTTGGGTAGAGTATCTACCCTTTGTTTTTGCAGCTCCATACGGGTATAAGGTTTCAACCCTTCCAGGAATGTGAAGAGTTTGTCTTTGTCCCCCATGTCACGTATGTTCAGCATGAGCGCGGAGAAATATCGAACGTAATCCCGCACTGATTTGGTCTGGCGGAGCTCCCGTAATTTTCTCCTTGCATTGTACTCAATATTTTCGGGGAAGAACTGTAGGCGTATAGCTACCTTCAATTCTGCCCAGGTCTCTAGAGCATCTTCACCGGCCCTGATGGCTTCGTACTTCACCCACCACTAGAGTTTAACATCACCCTGAAGATACATGGCAGCAGTTGCTACCTTCTTAGCTTCTTCTAGGCCCCCATGGCATCAAAGTATTGTTCGGTGTCAAAGATGAAGTTTTTCACTTCTTTGGCATTCCGAGCTCCACTGTATGACTTTGGCTCAGGAATTTTTAGTTTTTGTTCCACGAGGGAGAGGTTTACAGCATCTCCGATTTGGATTATGTCTCCTCAAAGCAGGCCTTGTAAAGCAGCATTGAAAACATTAAGCTGGCCTATCAAGTTGTCTATAGTTTGTTGTATGGCAGTCACCCTATCTGCCTCTTATGCCCTGTAGGCTAAATCCTTGGCACGCTCCTGTTGGAGGCCTTCGAATTTACCAAAAATTTTGGCTGTCTCTGTGGCTGCCGTTTACCAGTCTCCTTCAGAGTCGCGACTGATATTTTCTATGTCAACTTTAGCTTGGAGCATTCTGCGGTCTAGGTCGTCCAACCTACACTAGGCTGGTTCTTAGTTCAGGAACCGTATCCACGATGGGCCATAATACGTCAACCGTCTCTTCAAGGGACGCAATGCGGTCTCTAAGATTCACCATGGTCAGTAATGGCAATATGTGTTCCCTCATCCAATGTCAAGCCTAGGCTCTAATACCAACCATTACACGGCGCCTTCCTGAGATTCCTTGGAAGAGCAACATAACACTAAGCAAATGATGTCAGTGCAGTTATTATCTGTCAACTGAGGTCCCCTCCATACGCTAGATGAGATTGTCAGTATAGTACGGGAAAATCAATGTCAGGAGCAATTGAGAGAACATGAATGAGAATTGAGAGTGAAAGAAATCTTGATTGCATTAATGAAAGCTATTACAGAAAAATAACATAGTGTCGAGGGAGAGAGACACCAGTACAGAGAATTATTTGCTTGCTAGAAAGTTTGATTGCTTGAACCCCCTAATTATGCTTTAAAAAATAAACCAAAGTTACAAGACTTGACCTAACTAAGCTAGAGAATCATAATGGAAGTACATGAAATAAAACTACTCTATATTTACAATGAAAAGGACTTAGCTTTCTACAAGGTTGAAACAGGTTTGTTGTCAGCAACCCTATCTTTGGCATCACGGTCTGCGCGCGCGGCGCTGTTGGCATCTGCCTGCGGCTGGGCGCTGTCGAGGGTTGTCGGTGGGGCGACAAAGGCATATGCGCGATTGTCACTTGGCGCAGCCAAGACCACGGGGTTGTCCATGGCGCTAGGCATTGGGAGGCTTGCTAGGATGCCATGGGGCACGTCCAAGGAGTCATGTGACATGGCTGAAAGCCGTCCATGACAGTTATTACATGTTTAATCTTTTGCACTAAGAGTGTGGTTTAGTAGTTAACGAAATGAGTTGAGAACCTTAAAGTCTCAATTTGTTCGAATTTTACAGCTTGTTTAGATAGTTGTGTCCCATTGTATTGTATCGTATTTACTACTTTAAATATAATATTTGCTTTTATTTTTACTTAAATTTTATTATATCATATCATTAAATTCGTCGTTACGTAATGATGAAAATTCCACTTTATGGACCGACGGATTTGGTGTAGAGGTGTCGTTACCTTAGTTTTTGTCTCTCATCTTGCCCTTCTTTATTGTTAAATAATCATATTTTATCCTTTATCCTACTTTTTTATATATTAATTTTATTATGTATTTTGTAGTAATGTTTCAAGTTTATTTTTCATATTGTTGGTGTGCGACATCGTGAAACGACGACAAACGGTACAATCTATCCAAACATTGTATTTATTAAATAATACAGTACAATACAATGTAATACAACATAATACATTATGAAACGACACGCAATAACAATCCAAACAAACTGTTAATGGACATAGTTATCCGATATTTATATTGGTATGAGGCAACATATATCCCGTAAAATTAATTAAGGTGTACACAAACTGATCCTAACATCACGATTATAAAAGAAAATAAATCACGAGTCATTACCAATTAAAAAGGTAAATGTGTTATAAATATATTATATTATATTATGGATGTTCATTTAGTACTCCGTTGTAAATAAGCTTCCTGAAGAAGCTTATCCATACGGGACTCCACCATAAATATGTTTATCTATTTAGTATCTTATTGAAAATAAGCCTTCTGAAGAAGCTTATCACTTCGGTACCCGGTTATGGATAAACATTACCCCCGGTAAAAGATTATCCATACCGTGTATAATAAGTTTATCCTTTTGATACTCCATTATGGATAAACATTATCCCCAGTAGAAGATTATCCATACCGGGTATAATAAGCTTATCCTTTCGATACTCCGTTATGGATAAATATTATCTCCAGTAGAAGATTATCCATATCGGGTACAATGAACTTATTCTTTCATTACTCCATTATGGATAAATATTACCCCCAGTAGAAGATTATCTATACCTGGTACAATGAGCTTATCCTTTCAATACTCCGTTATGGATAAACATTACTCTCAGGAGAGGATTATCCATATCTGGTATAGTAGCAGCTTACACAGTAGCTTGCAGTAGCAGCTTACACATCAGCTTCCTTTCTTCTGTAAATAGAAGAGATTTCAGTTCATTATGTACATCAGTTTGAATTCGAATAATATATTAGTTTCTCTTTATACTTGTCTTTAGTTTACAGTCTTTATTTTATAACACGTTATCAGTACGAGACTCTGCCATCTCGAGCAAATACTTTGAAATTATCTGAGGTACGAACTTTCTTTTTCTATATAATGTCAAATCTTTCTAAACTTGAATTTGTAGCCTTAGATATATCGGGCAAAAGCTACATGTCTTGGGTGCTTGATGCTGAAATTCATCTTGATGTGATGGGTCTGGCAGATACCATCAAGGATAAAAATCAAGCATCAAACCAAGACCGTGCCAAAGCAATGATATTCCTACGCCATCACCTTGATAAGGGTCTGAGAATGAAATATCTCACTATTAAAGATCCAGTCATACTGTGGAATAATTTGAAAGATAGATATGACCACCTGAAGATGGTCGTTCTTCCACATGCACATTATGATTGGACTCATCTAAGGCTACAAGATTTTAAATCTATCAGTGAGTATAATTCTGCTATGTTCAGAATTATTTCCCAATTGAAATTATTTGGTGATAATATTACTGATCATGATATGTTGGAGAAAACTTTCACCACTTTTCATGCCTCGAATATGCTCATGCAACAGCAATATTGAGAGATGGGATTCAAAAGGTATTCTGATATCTCACATCTTCTTGTAGCCGAGCAACATAATGGGCTATTAATGAAAAATCATGAAAGTCGACCTACTGGTTCTTGTCCATTCCCTGAAGTGAATGAGACGAACTTCCACCAAGCTAAGCGTGGAAGAGGTCGTGGCCCCAGTCGTGGTCATGGCCGTGGTCGGGGAAGAAACTCTAATCATGGTAATAATAATGCACCAAAGAACCCTCCTCACCACCAGTAGTGGAAAAGGAAGGAACAAAAGTATGAAGCGGTGCAAGCACTGGTCTCGCAAAAAGGGCACTGGTCACGTACTTGTCGTATGCCAAAGCACCTGGTTGAGCTTTATCAAGCCTCCCTAAAGAAGACAGAGAAAAATGTTGAAGAAAATTTTATTTCTGAAGATAATTTAGATTTCATGCATTTAGATATGGTTGATTACCTTGCACTCCCAGAAGGAGAAACAAGTCATGTAATCGGTGGTGAATCTGTAGAAATGTAAATATTTTAATTTTTGTTGTTTGTAATAGCTAATATGGTTTTGTAATTGTTGTACATAAATAAAAGTTATGATTTGATAATGATGTTTACTATAATATATCTTATTTATGTCATTTTGAAGAATATGGATAACATTATTAGTGTCGCGCCCCCTTTTTCTCGTGAAATCGGGTTTATGACATTTGGGAGGACAACTCGTTCCCTTTTGGGAATTGGGTTTGAATTGAAG
Source organism: Nicotiana tabacum (assembly GCF_000715075.1). Lineage (NCBI taxonomy): Eukaryota > Viridiplantae > Streptophyta > Magnoliopsida > Solanales > Solanaceae > Nicotiana > Nicotiana tabacum. The sequence continues at coordinate 4,101,111 of NC_134080.1, read as the reverse complement.
AGTCGCCACCTAATAATTAAGTGCATTAGGACACTAAGAAAGGTTTGATTTGAACAACCAAAGATTGGGTAAGGGCTTAAAATTATCCCAAGGGGAAGGTGTTAGGCACCCCTCAAGATCCACTAGTGTGGTTCCCGACCAGGCAATTATTGTGACTTTAGGTATAAATAAAACGTAGGCAAATAAGAACTTCAAAGAAGAGGGGATTTTCACGTGATGGTTACAATTAAGCAAAGTAAAAAAGAAGTTGATTGTTTCTTTAAAGAAAAAGATTTAAAAGAAACAAAGAAAACAAAGGGAAGGGGGGTCCTAGGTTTATTAATAATATGGATCACCCCACACAACATCCGGTAATCACTCCTTAGTGAGGGGCTACACGTGATGTTACCGCGTGGTCATCATATCCATATCTACCCTTCCCGCCATGTTTAAGGTATTAAAGCGCGGAATGGTCTCGTTTACTTATTGCATGCTATTACCCGCCCCAATCTTAGCAGTCCCGGAGGCATTTGGGACTACTAATCCTAAAGGGGAGGGATATTGGGCTAATTTGTGGTTTCAAAAGGTAAAAATACTAAGGCGACAAACAAAACATATATGGCAAGTATGAGGAAGCATATAAACAAATGAAAAGGCTCAAACAGACCTCCTTTAAGCAGAGAAAAGCAAGTAGTTGGCATGACTTACACATACTGTTTAGGGTCTGATTAAACTTAAAGGATATAGGCAAACTGTTTTATTACATAGTTCAGATAGGAAGCCCGAATCAGGCCAGCCTGCTGGTTGTAGCATATAAAAACTGATTCAGTTTATAAACTTTCACCCTATGGCTTACCTAAGTGTTAGACGAAGACCCTATACGCATAATATCTACTGATTCCAGAAACAATGAAGTAAACATGAATGCATATTGATTTAAGAAAAATCATCTGTTATTAAAGAAAGGCGAGTTTTAGCAAAAGAGCATGCGTCATTGTTGCTGGTTTTAGACTTATAAGCGAGTTAAGCGGTTCAGATTCGATTAAAGCTCTTATAGGCATGCTTTCTATATGTTGTCGATTTTGGGCACTTTTATAAACATAGTAAAAATGCAGAAATCCTATAGGCATGGCATCTAGATGCTGAGTTTCGTTTAAAGCCTATGAACATGATATCTAATTGCAGTTGATTATTTAAGACCTATAAACATGTTCGCCTAATGAGGAATGCATATGCAAGATTCAGAAAGAACCTATAGGTAGGATATCTATATGATATGCAGAAATTCAGAAATAACCTATAGGCATGGTATCTATATGAGAATGCAAGATTCCTGTAGACATGGTATATATACATGAGAATGCAGAAATTCTTATAGACATGGTATCTATATGAGAATGCAAGATTCCTATAGACATAGTATTTATATGAGAATGCAAGAATTCATAAACTCCTATAGGCAGGTTATCTACCCTTTTTTGCATACATAGTTACCCCTCCTTTTTTAACTAGCCATCCCCGAGAGTTTACTACAAAGTTATTACAGCCCAGAAAAGTAAAGTAAAAAAATACATCGAAAATTAAAAAGTACAACCAATGAGAGCCTGATTCAGACTTCCTGTCTGAAGTATGAAGTAAACCAACTCCAAAAGGTCATATTTCAAAACCTTTTTCCCATTTGGGGTGTGTCAAAGTTCCCTAAGAGTCTTATATGAACTCCGGGCAGTGCTTACACCCAAATATATCACCAGATTAGGACATAGTGCAGTGTGGAAGGGCCAGCCCTCAGGTGTCCAAGTTTAGAGGGAACTCAAGGTCCCAAGGCAAGGTTCACAAGAGGGGGGCAGAACTTAGGGACTAAGAGAGAGTGCAAGTGCAGGAATAGAATTCTAAGAAAGGAAAGGGAAAGGGAAAACAGCTTATATCAATACACATAGGGGTATAGGGAATGAGGAGGTGGTAAATAGGCAAAGACAGGCTGATGGGCATAACCAGCAATGGGAAGTGCTGGCACACCCATAAGCCTGTTAGAACACACTGTTTAGAGGTTAGGATCCCCTAAGGGACCAAGTTCAATCCATGGACAATAACTTACATATTGCCATGTTTTAAACCATAACTCAAAACACATAAGGGGGTAGGGAGCAGGGTTTCATAGCAGAAACAAATAGAAAGAAATCAGCATGCTAGTTTAAATATTGAACTCTACAGAAATAGCAAATAAACATGGAAAACACATTGTTGTGATGTTGAAGCTTAAATTAGGACATACCAGTTTCAAAGAAACAAATAAAGGAAATGTAGTAGGTCTTGTAAACAGGCCACAGTGCAGACAAGAAGAGAATATTATTGAGAGAGTGTGAGTTTAGAAGGATTCCTATGTGTCCTCTTTGTGAAAAAGGGTCGTGCCTTTTATAGTGTTAAAATCATGAAGAAATAAGGTAAGAAAATAGTCAAGGAACTGATTGTCAATCAATTACACAAAACTTCCCTTAATTAAGGGATTTAGATTCAAATGGGTAAAAACAATTTAAGGAAAGAAAAAATGAATAAGCACTTTGTGCACAGCATGCAATTAAGGGTAAATACATAAATGGTTTTTTAAGGACAAAATTTTTGAAATACGTGGTTGCACAAACAAGGCAAGAAAATCAATTAACAGCCAATAAATTAAAGGTCAAGGATCTTGTATGAATGAACCGAGTCAAAAAGATGGGAAAGGTCTTTTAACTTAAGGAAAATCAGCAAACAATGGAAAGGGAATCAATCAGACCTATTTAGAAGGAATTTGAATCAATCACGAGTTGAAAGCCTTTTTAGAGAAAGATCCATCATATATAAAGAGCACACAAACACGTTGAGTTGGAAGAAATATTGTGCCATTGCAAAAATCAATAGAAAAATCCAGCGAAGAAAGAGTTTTAGAATAGTTTAGCCAAAGATCAGAACATATGCAAACACGGATGTCCAAACTCGGTTCAGAGACTCGAAGTTGGTCTGAAAGAGTTAGGGGTTCTAAAATAAAAAACCTAGTTCAATTAAATCACATAATCAAACTTGGCAGAACCCCCGAATTCTAGGGTTTTCACCTTGAATCAAGTACAGAGATGAGAAGGTGAGTAATCAAAATAGGCTCAGAGGTTTTAGTTCTATGAAACCTCTTACATGTTTCTTTCAGCAGCAGAAACTCATGAGAAAACAATGATAGCAAGTAACACGCAGAACATAGTAGCAGAATTCAAAGAAAAATAGAGTAGAAGTAGCTAATATGAAACATAATAGAGAAGACTGATAAAAACAGTAGAAGAAGCATGCTAAGAAATTTTAGAAGAAACTTTAAATAGAGCTTAGTGAAAGGAACTTAATAAGGAAACTTAAGAACTTAGTAAGAAAATATAGTAGGAGAAACATATCAGAACACAGTAGAGAAAGCACACAGTAGAAAAGCATACGAGAACACAGTATAGGAAAATACAGCAGAAGAAGCACGTAAGAACATGGTAGAAGAAAATACAAGAACCCAGCAGAAGCAAATACACATAAAAAGAAAAAGAAAGTTAGAAAACACTTAAATACTTTTAGAAAACCCTAGATCGGAAGTAGTTTTTTTTGAAAGAAGAGTCAGGAAAACGTTTAAGACTTTAAGGAAAGCATGGATCTAGAACAGCTCTAAGGGAATCGGAAAAAAACCTCGAAAGGTTAGGGTTTTCGAAGAACCCTAGAAATGAGAAAGGCTTTGAAAGGTCACCGATCTGAGTCGGAGAGGTCAGAATCAGGCTCAAACAACCATGGTATGCCGGAGCAAAGCCGAAGATGACCATGAAACTTCGAATCGACAGAGGTCTGTTACGACCCTTCATGGTCAGGCCTTGAATCTTCAGAAATCAGGTGTGTGGGAGCCATATGAGGCCGGTATAGGGTTTGAGAAGTTTCGAGAGAGTTTGAGAGAATGGGGAGGGTTTCAGAGGCGGCAGGTAGGTGAAAATGACTTTAGGTTTAGTGGGGTTGGTTAATTAATAAAGGAAAGGAGAGAATGTGGCCGTTGATCATTTTGATCAACGGCCTGGATTAAACGGGGAGCCGAGTGGGTTGAATTTAATTGGATCAGAGGCGGATAATTTTAGGAATTGGGCTGGGGTTCAATTGGGTTTAATTGGGGTAGAATTTAGGCTAAAATTGAAATAAGTAGGGCTAGTATTTAAATAGCCATTTTCCCATTTATTTTAGAAAAAATAGCAAATTAAATTCTGGAAATAAATTGAAAGTACTAAAATGATTTATAACATATAATTATCAATTAAAAAATTTTGGACTTAGTTTTTATAAATATAAATGCAATCAAATCATAAATGAGGTTAATATTGCAATTGCATGCAGTTGAGCTTTAAAAATGCTAAATAAATTTGTAAAAACATGCAAAAAATATTTGAGCTGTAGTTTAGCATAAATATGAGAATCTAACAAGTGAATCACCAAAAACGATAATTTTGAACACTTATTGAATTTTTCTTGATAAAATAAGGCAATAAAATTAATTTTAAAAGCCTCTAAAATTAAGGAAAAATAATAAAAATATTTGTAAATACTTATATATGCATACATATACTATTTTGAAAGTGTTTTGCATATATAGGAAAAATTGGGTATCAACAACTGCCGCTCTTTACCCGGGAAGGATGAAAGAATTGTGGGGTAAAGACGTGATGGCCAATTTTGACCGAACGAAATGGTTTAAAGAGGTTGACCGTGCTCTAGTTCCTGAGCTACCTACATATCCCTGGTCTTACAGGAACCAGGCCATATGTAGTTCAGGATCCATCGGTGGAGTATGCCGATGGAGGTTTTTCAAGAACGGACGCAATGAAATGAATGGTTAAGGTCTAATAGGTCTGCGGGAACTGGAGCGGGATTGCTCCTGCTGAGACGGTCGTTGCTTGTCGGTTTACCTACAAATGAACAATATGTTGTGCGGAAATTTAAACGTGATGCAAGTTCCCGTCGGACCATAAATGTTCTCTTTGGACAGTTAGGATGACGTCCTCAGACCATGACGTCCTGGGCCATGAAGCATATGATAAGGGATTCGCAGGCCATGAAATGATGCTCTCGGGCTATGAGAATGATGCCTCCGAACTATGACGCCTTTGAATAATGATATGCAAAAGATAAAAGGGGTCCTTAGGCCATGTCATGGCGTTCTCGGGCTATGAAAATGGTGCCTCCGAACAATGATGTCTTTAGACAGATTGGCGATCTTTCAGCCCATGAAATGCAGAAGGTGGCGATCTTTCAGCCGATGAAGTGGCGATCTTTCAACCGATGCAAGATGTAAGTGAAGTGGCGATCTTTCAGCCGATGCAAGATGTAAATGAAGTGGCGATCTTTCAGCCATGCAGAATGTAAATAAAGTGGTGATCTTTCAGCCATGCAAGATGCAAATGAAGTGGCGATCTTTCAGCCATGCAGTATGTAAATGAAGTGGCGATCTTTCAGCCATGCAAAATGTAAATAAAGTGGCGATTTTTCAGCCATGCAGATCTCGGAAGGTAAAATGGTAGCCTTATGCAATGCATAGAATGCGGATGGAGACAGAGCTTAGTCTCGGAAGGCAGAATGGTAGCCTTATGCAATGCAGAGAATGCAGATAGAGATAGAGCTTAGTCTCGGAAGGCAAAATGGTAGCCTTATACAATGCAGGAAATGCAGATGGAGGTAGAGCTTAACCTCGGAAGTAGAATGGTAGCCTTATGCAATGCAGAGAATGCAGATGGAGACATAGCTTAGTCTCGGAAGGCAGAATGGTAGCCTTATGCAATGAAGAGAATGCAGATGGAGACAAAGCTTAGTCTCAGAGGGCAAAATGGTAGACTTATGCAATGCAGGAAATGCAGGTGGAGGTAGAGCTTAACCTCGGAAGGCAAAATGCTAGCCTTATGCCGGAAGTAAAAATGGCAAATGGCAATAGAGTTTTCTTAGCTGATAGCGGATTGCGGTATCGTGATTGCCGGCGATATTGTGCCTATTGAGGACACTGTTGTGTGCAGATAGCAGTTGCGAGCAAGTGCAACGGTTCGGAGAGTTGTATTCCTGAACTTTGTGAGTGAGCGTATAGTATATTTGATGATTTTGCAACTCAAGTGCCTGCATCCAAAGAAAAAATCATGAGTTTGTAAAGGGGAAAAGGTTAGTTCGTATCCCCGCTGGCTTTGCTTGACCTGCTTGGCTTTGATCCGGCGATACTGTATATATCACTGGGGTAGCGTTGCTAAAAAGAGAGATTTCAGAAATAAACATGCATGATTTTAGTAAAGAAAATGTAACATAAATACATAATTAAGAATAGTTTTCTTTAGATGAACCGACGACTGCGGCGTGGTTCAAGACATTGCAACTTTTCTTGCTCCAGAATATTATGGGTCCTCCTCAAAATTCTACCCCAGTTTCCAATTGCGGGGGAAAATGAAAATTTTATTGACTTGTGACCGAACCCATAGGGCTGCCTACGTATCCCTTCTTAAATGGGAGTCAGGTCAGGCGTAGTTCAAATTACATCATGAAGGAAAGCATAAAGATTACACATAGTATTGCTTGACTGCGTCTAAATTGATCGACTTTGGCCAAACTTCTCCGTCCATTTATGCAAGTATGAGGGATCCTCCTGTTAAAACCCGGTGGACCATGTATGGACCCTGCCAGTTGGGAGAGAAATTCCTCTTAGCTTCATCTTGATGCGGGAAAATCTTCTTTAATACCAGCTGCCCTGGTGTGAACTGTCTTGGCTTGACTCTTTTGTTGAAGGCTTTGGACATTCTGTTATGATAAAGCTGACCGTGGAAAACTGCATTCATTCTCTTTCCGTCTATAAGAGCTAGCTGTTCGCAACGACTCTTCACCCATTCTGCATCGTCGAGCTCAACTTCCTGTATGATCCTTAGGGAGGGAATTTCTACTTCGGCGGGAATGACTGCTTCCGTACCATAAACTAACATGTAGGGGGTTGCCCCAGTTGATGTGCAGACTGTATTTCAGTACCCCAATAAAGCAAATGATACCTTCTCGTGCCACTTCTTATGCTTCTCTATCATTTTCCTTAGTATCTTCTTGATATTCTTGTTGGCGGCCTCTACGGCTCCGTTCATCTGAGGTCTGTAGGCTGTAGAATTCTTGTGTTTGATCTTGAAGGTTTCACACATGGATTTCATCAAATCACTGTTGAGGTTGGAGCCATTATCAGTAATGATTGACTCTGGAATTCCGAACCGACACACGATACGGTCGCGGAAGAAATCCGCCACGACTTTCTTAGTCACTGCCCTATAAGATGCTGCTTCAACCCATTTGGTGAAATAATCAATTGCTACTAGGATAAACCTATGCCCATTTGATGCGGCGGGTTTGATTGGTCCAATAACATCCATTCCCCATGCGGCGAACGGCCACGACGAGCTTGTCGCATTAAGCTCATTTGGAGGCACTTTTATCCTGTTTGCATGCATCTGATAGTGGTGACACTTTCGGACGTATTGGATGCAGTCCGTTTCCATAGTCATCCAAAAATAACCAGCCCGTAGTATCTTCTTGGCTAAGACAAAACCGTTCATATGAGGACCGCAAGTCCCAGCATAGATTTCTTCTAGTAGTTTAGATGCTTCTTTTGCGTCGACACACCTCAGTAATCCCAAATCCGGAGTCCTCCTATATAGGATTCCTCCGTTGTGAAAGAAATTGTTGGACAGCCTCCGAAGTGTGCATTTCTGATTAGGATTTGCGAGCTCTGGGTATTCTCCTTTTGCCAGGTATTCCTTGATATCATGAAACCAAGGCTTTCCGTCTGCTTCTTCTTCGACATGAGCACAGTAAGTTGGCTGATCATGGACCTTTATTGGAATGGGATCAATAAAGTTCTTGTCTGGATGTTGTATCATGGATGATAGGGTAGCCAATGCATTGGCAAACTCATTTTGGACTCTGGGAACATGCTGGAACTCCGTCTTTGTGAACCTCTTTCTCAACCCCTGTACATGATGCAGATAAGGGAGTATTTTGGAGTTCTTGGTTGCCCATTCTTCTTGGACCTGATGTATAAACAAATCTGAATCCCCAATCACTAGCAACTCTTGAATGTTCATCTCAATATCCATCTTGAGACCTAAGATGCAGGCTTCGTATTCGGCCATATTGTTGGTACACGGGAATCTGAGTTTGGCAGAGACTAGATAATGCTGACCGGTTTCTGATACCAGGACTTCTCCTATGCCAACTCCTTTGAAATTTGCTGCTTCATCGAAAAACATCCTCCAACCATCATAGGATTCTACAATGTATTCTCCTATGAATAATACCTCTTCGTCGGGAAAATACGTTTTCAGGGGTTCGTATTCTCCGACCATGGGATTTTTAGCGAGGTGATCTGCTAGTGCCTGTCCCTTGATCGCCTTCTGAGTCACGTAGACAATGTCAAATTCACTCAACAGGATTTGCCACTTGGCTAGCTTGCCAGTGGGCATGGGCTTCTGAAAGATGTACTTCAAAGGATCCATCCTTGATATGAGATATGTAGTGTAGGCACAGAAATAGTGCCTCAGCTTCTGAGCTACCCAAGTCAAAGCACAATAGGTGCGCTCTAACAGAGAATATCGGGCCTCACACGGGTTGAACTTCTTACTGAGATAATAGATGGCCTGCTCCTTCCTCCTCATTTCATCATGTTGCCCCAGAACACAATCGAACGCTCCATCCAATACTGCGAGGTAGAGGAATAGAGGTCTACCTGGCTCGGGCGGGACCAAAACTGGTGGTGTTGACAGGTACTCCTTGATTCTGTTGAAGGCCTTTTGGCAATCATCAATCCATTTGGTAGCGACATCCTTCTTCAACATCTTAAAGATCGGCTCACTATTTAACTGTAGATTGTGCTATGAACCGTTTGATATAGTTAAGTCTCCCCAAGAAACTCATTACGTCCTTCTTGTTCTTTGGCGGTGGCAACTCTTGAATAGCTTTGACCTTTGATAGATCCAGTTCTATTCCTCGGCGACTTACAATGAACCCAAGTAGTTTTCTGGCAGGAACTCCAAATGCGCACTTCGCGGGATTCAGTTTTAGGTTGTACCTTCTCAGTCTACTGAAGAACTTCCTCAAATCTTCCATGTGATCAGTGACTTTCTTGGACTTGGTGATAACATCGTCTACATATACTTCGATCTCCTTGTGTATCATATCGTGGAAAATGGTTGTCATGGCCCTCATGTAGGTGGCCTCTGCATACTTCAGGCCGACTGACATCATCTTGTAACAGTACATTCCCTACAGCGCAATGAAAGTTGTTTTCTCCGCATCTTCTTCATCCATCCAGATATGATGATACCCCGCAAAACAATCCACAAATGATTGCAATTCATGCTTGGCGCAATTATCGATCAAGATGTGTATGTTTGGCAAGGGGAAGTCGTCTTTCGGACTGGCCCGGTTGAGATCCCGGTATTCAACACAGACTCCGACCTTCCCATTCTTCTTTGGTATTGGCATAATGTTGGCTAACCATGTTAGGTATTCTACTACCCTGAGAACCTTGGCTTTGACTTGCTTAGTGACTTCTTCCTTGATTTTTAGACTCATGTCAGGCTTAAATTTTCTGAGCTTTTGCTTTACCGGCGGACATGTTGGATCGGTTGGCAGTTTATGAGCCACCATAGATGTACTCAGATCAGTCATGTCATCATACGACCAGGCAAATATGTCCTCATATTCCCTTGGAAATTCTACGTACTCTTCCTTTTCTGACGGTGACAAATGAATGTTGATTCGTGTTTCTTTGACGTTCTCTGCATCTCCCAGGTTAGCAATCTCAGTCTCGTCCAGGTTGGACTTAGGTCTGTTCTTAAAATTCTCGACTTCTTTAACAATCTCTTCCGGTATGCCGTCTTTCTTTAAATCTATGTCCGTTTTTTGCGTTGTCTCGTTGCATGTCACAATCATTGGTTCATCAAGATAAGTAATAGTAATGCTGTATAAGTAAAGTAATGAGAGAAAAATAATAAGAGTAGGATTTATAGGAAAAATCGAAATGCTTTCATAAACTCCATAACTGTTTTGAGCATTGAAGATCTTATTGCGAAATTTTAAAATGCGGAAGGAAAGTCAATTAGTAAAAGTAAAAGATAGTGCATGATGCTTGTTCAGCCTTGCTACCCCGAGGCTTTCCGGGATCTGGTAGTTCTGATAGTCCAGTTATTGAGGCATGCTCCTCTGCTTACTGCCCGTATGGAAGGGCCTTCCTTCCCCTCCTCCTCGAAAATGACATAAAAATCCATGTCATCATCTTCTAGGAACAAATTCCCCACTGCTGCCAGTGCTTCCTCTTCTTCCGACCCATAGATAACATTAGCCGGCTGGAAAGTCTGCTCCAAATGTGGTATTAGCTGCTCCAGCGGGTAGTATGGACCGCGCCATGGTGGCGACCAATTGTTGAATTCCTCCCAAGTATACTCGTATCCCAAACCGAAAGTGGTGCCATGTTTCTTCAGTTTGATAGGCTTGGCGATTCCTTGGAGGTTCTTGCCAAGTCCCTTTCCAAGTTCATATCCGCTCTAGTTCAATATGCTTTCAATTTTGTTGTCCCACCATTTGTCTTTGTCAACAGCGTTGACTCACTCGATGTGGTGATAGGTTTCCCCGCCTATCTTTATTCTTCCTCCGATCGCTGGGATGGTTTGGCGACTGTATATGGGATTGCTACCGTCGCCGTGAATGATCACCTCTTAGTGATTCCACTAAAACTTCACTGCCTGATTTAGTGTTGACGCTACAGCCCCAGCGGCATGAATCCACGACTGTCCCAATAGCAAGTTGTAAGATGTCGGCACATCTATTACTTGGAAATCGACATCGAACCAAGTAGGCCCCATTTGCAAGCACAAACTAATTTCTCCAATAGTGGACCTTTGAGAACCGTCGAAAGCTTTGACGTTGATGGCCCCGTCCTTGATATCATGCAGCCCCTTTACCAATGTTCTGAGTGTTACCAACAGACAAATATTGAGGCTAGACCCTCCATCAATCAGGATCCTAGTTATAAAATAATCTTCGCATTGCACGGTGATGTGCAATGCTTTGTTGTGACTCAACCCTTCTGGTGGCAGCTCATCTTCATGAAAAGTGATCTTGTGACTTTCCAATACCTGCCCTACCATGTTTGCCATTTCTCCTCCGGTGATGTTGCTCGGTACATATGCCTCACTCAGCACCTTCAACAAGGCATTCTTATGTGCGTCGGAACTTTGCAGCAAAGCTAGGATAGAAATTTGTGTCGGTGTTTTGTTCAGCTGATCAATGACTGAGTATTCCTTGGCTTGTATCTTTCTCTAGAGATCATCGGGCCCAGTTTCAGTGATGGTCGGCCGACCAGAGGCCTGCGTACTCGACTCAGCTAAATGCTCCGGAGTATAAACCCTGTAGGTTCTTGTCATACCCTGTGCCGCAACTGTTTCCCCGAACTTGGCTTTCCCTTTCCTTCTCGCACCAGCTGTGTAATCCCAAGGTATGGCATTTGTATGGAACGGTGTTAAGGCCGACATTGCTACTTGAATGGGCACCTTTACTCCGAATGGAGCATGTATTTTGGAGGGTAAAACCGCAACTTCAAACAGTGCGAGTGCATTTGCTGGAGACCCAGACTCGACCTCAATTGGTGTTGGTGTCTTTGCAGGGGGTGGTGCTTCAAACTCAAGTGGTACAGACATGTTTACCTCGGCATTCCCAGAAGGCTAAGTCTGGACTACAATCGGATTAAGGGTGACTATTGGTTTTTTTGGTTCGTCACCTTCTGTGATTAAACCGATCGATCCTTTGGGATCCAAATCATCCTCTATTTCAATCATGTGAACACCTCCACCCTTATGGTCTGGCATAAGGTTGTTGTGGACATTCGGAGTAGGCTCCTTTTCCACAATGATCTTGTTATCAATTAAAGTCTGGATTTTGTCTTTCAGAGAGCGGCATTCATCAATGGTATGCCCTTTCATGCCAGAATGGTATGCACATGATTTATTTGGATGGACCCACTGAGAAGGGTTTTCAGGGGTTATAGCCGGGATAGGGGTGACATAACCAGCAGTTTTGAGCTTTCGTACAGCTGGTCAATCGGTTCAGCAATGGTGGTATACTGTTTGGGGGGTCTGCGGTCGAAATTTGGTCGAGGTCTAGGAAAGTTTTGACGTATGGGAGGTGATTGATAGTGGGATGACTGAGCATTGTAGGCTTGGTAGACATGTTCGGATTGGGAATATCTGGGTGAAGTAGGTTGATATGTAGGAGGTGGGGGTGATTGGTAAGTAGGTGGTAGAGTTTAGTAAGAGGGTGAGGGTGCTTGGTAATTTGGGGTAGGCTGATATGTGAGTGGGGGTATCGGATAGGCTTGGTATTTGATAGGGGATTTGGCTCTTTTTGCAACCATTACAACACCTATGTCCCATTTCTTGGACGTACCACCAGACTATAAAGCCTTATTGGTAGCTTGCAAAGCTTCAAAGTTTGTAACCATACCACTTTTGATGCCTTCGTCGATCCTTTCCCCTAGCTTGATGATGTCGGAAAATTTCTGGCTCTCAATCAACATCAGCCTTTCACAGTACTACGGTTCTTGAGCCTGGACGAAAAACTTGTTCATTTGTTCTTCTTCTAAAGCCGGTCTGACCTTAGCAGTTTCTGATCTCCAACGAGTAGCGTACTCGCGGAATGTTTCCGTGGGCTTCTTCTTTAAATTCTAGATGTAGAACACATCTGGCGCATTTTCTATGTTGAACCTGAACCTGTCCATAAAGTCAGACGCCATACTTACCCAGTTCGACCATTTCTTCGGGTCTTGGCTAATGTACCAAGACAAAGCATCTCCTCTCAAACTCCTCATAAAAAGCTTTATGCGAATCCTTTCGTCCTTCCCTACTCCGACCAGCTTGTCGCAGTATGTTCTCAAGTGGACTCTCGGATCCCCTGTACCATCAAATATCTCGAACTTAGGAGGTTTGTACCTATCGGGCAGTTCGACATCCGGTTGTATGCAAAGATCTTCGTAGTTCAACCCTTCAGTCCCCTTACTTCCTTCGACACCCTGAATTCGACTAGTCAAAGTTGGTACTAAGACCCCTGAATTCTGAAATATATAAAAGGTGGATATGGGTCCATTCACCTATCGTGTAAACCACTTATAGATGCATATATGATATGGTTACATGTGTGATTATTGTCAACATGTAGTTTGACATTTGAAATTGCTTTTCTCAAATAAGAGAATGATTTTCAGATTATGAAATCAAGACAATTCATCTTGATAATGTTGGTTTATATCCAAGTTGGTTAAGCATTGAATACCTCCTATTAATGGCTAAACTATTGCTTATGAGAACATAGCTTCATGTGTTGGCCTAAGATTTTCCAAATTGCATACATTAGCATTTGTATGCATCAGACCAACAATATATGATAAGTCATCCCCTCACAATTGGCTTAGGATCAGAAACCAAATATTTTACTATCTAACAACTTTTGATGCGTGGTATATGATTAATTTCTCTACCACAAAGCACAAAGATAGATTTCCCAAAGAAGATTTGGGATATATGTTAGTTTTTCTAACATTAGGGTGATGGAATAAACAACTGGAAAATATGTTATATGAGTCGAATTATCATTAATATGATCCTCACTTGGAAGATAATTCAAGTCAAATGCCAGAAGCATTTGCTTATCCAAAATTAAATAACATATTTCAGCTGCAAATGCTCCTATTGAAATTAAAGTCCCTGAGGATAAAATTTACTACACGCATGAAGCGTAGTAAATCGATCGGTTCCAAAGGTAACAATATTTGAAAAATGATAGGAGCAAATGATCAAAATAATCATAATAAGGAGGAAATGAGCTCTAAAAGAGCCCACGACATAACATTTCATGAAACTCCAGAAGAAGTTCAGGTACGTGAAAATAAAGAAAGTAATGAGATCTCAACAAGTTATGTCGCTTAGAAACCGATACAAAATGATCATCGACGATATATTTGATACAATATAATGCACAATATTGTAAAAGATTGTGAGGATCGGACCTGTAGTCTAGTCGTCTAGACATATGATGTCATGCCATTTAAATGCAAGTCATAACCTAATGACTCATTTGATTAAATCTATATGAAGATCCCTGAAGGATTTAAGATACTCAAAGTCTTGATAAATGTATTCGATCAAATTATGAAGATCTTTGTACGTTTTAAATCAATCTGGGCGCATGTGATATAATCGCCTCAGTGAATATTTGCTGAAAGAAAGTTACATAAATTATGTTATTTGTCCATGTATTTTTATAAAGAAAATATCATCAGAATTTGTTACACTTGCTTTTTATGTTGGTGACATAAATCTTGTTGGAACTCTAGAAGAGCTCCAAAAAGGCAATTGAATTTCTTAAGAAATAATTTGAGATGAAAGATCTTGAAAAAATAAAAATTTGTCTTTGGTTTGCAAATTGAATATTTAGCAGATGAGATCTTTATCCATGAATTTGCCTATACAGAAAGGGTCTTTAAACGCTTTTTCATGGACAAAGCGCACCCATTAAGTACATCAATGGGTGTTCGATCACTTGAAGTGAATAAGGATCCGTTCCGACCTCCAGAAGAGGATGATGAACTCCTTGGTCCTGAAATACTCTATCTCAGTGTAATTGTTATGCATTTATAGGTGGTCTTCCTAATGCTAAAAAAGGTGGTACATATCGTATTAGTTATGCAAATACAAGATTAGAATGCAAAGACTCAAACATTTGAAACAAGGTTTTCATCAGGGGGAGTAAAATACGTGATGCACTGTTGTTGATGGTGATAGCGATCGGGGAGCTGCGGTCGAATAGTGTGGTTTATCTATTCCGATTCGGGCGGATTCTTCCCCCAACTAACGAAGAGATCTTGGCGGAATTGCCACATATGAAATTGAGCACAGTTTTGCAAAGAAATAGCCCACTTGTTTTCTCCGAATCTCATCTACTGAAAAAGGGAGCCCCCTTGATAGACGTAAGTTGATTCTTCCGAAGAACCGGAAGCGAAGCGCTATGCCGAGGCGGGGGGACGGAAAAAGAAACATCGTCCCTTCTCTTGATCTACTTCGGTTACAACTCGATAGTGAGTTTTGAGGGTCAAGTGTATTTTTGGAATTAAAAGATATTTTTGGCCGGTAATTATTGTCCAGTCCTTGAGTTCTTTCTTTGGAAGTAGTGAATGTGGTAAGGAAAAAAGAGAGAGCTCCTTTCTTTTCTAGCTTTGGCGGCCTGCACAAGCAAGCAGATTAGCTCCCTCATGGTGGTGCTTTGAACATTTTCGCTGAAGTCGAAAAGATAAACATCTACCCGGTATAGCGTGAGCCGTTATTAAAACATTATAAAGGCCATTGGGCCACATCCATCTATCCTAAACAGTAACCCTTTTCTTGTTCGTTCTTCGAATGACGCTAGTGGAGAGATCTGCACTTCCCTTTTACAACATAGGAGGGAGGGGGCCTCGTTCCTAAAAAGCCTTTCCGATTGAGTGCTACAGTGAACATCAATCCACTATCTAGCTCAAAATTAGCCTCACGAACTCTTTTATTCTCTCTCTTCTTTTTTTGTTTTTCGGGCACTTGTCTGACCTTTGTAGGATAGCGATCAGGGATAGCGTCGAAAAAGCACTTGTCTGGCCTTTGTAGGATAGCGTCGAAAAGCACACTATTTGACGCCCTTGCCATTTGACTACTCGTCGTCGTACCAAGCATCTGGCTCAATCCCGTCCAAATCCTCTTTGTCATCATCCATCCCGGACATGCCGGGGTCATAGCCACAAGCAGCATGAGTTGTACGTGCCTTAACACGAGCATCCTCAAACTCCGCCTCAAAGGCTTTTCCGGCCTCCATCAAACCCCTGTATATGTCAAGATGAGCCTCAGCATGGACCCGTTTCTCGTACGAGTCTCATGGGATGTTAGGATAAGTGGAAGAATGAGAGGTAGATGATTGAGCTTGCTGTTGCGCTTTCTCAGCCTTGAGGACGGCTATCTGCTCGTTCAAATCCTGGACTTCCCCTTCCAGTCCACCTATCCGCTCTTTGAGCCTCGCCTCTTTAAGAGCAGAGGTCTCTGTTTCACTAGTCCGCTCTAATTTGAGGATGCGGAGGGTGACCGCTAGCACCGCTATCTCCACCACCGCGGTTGTTCTAGCTCTCTCAATTCGCTCCAACTCCGCAGCTTTGGAAGCCAGCTCATCCCTTAAGCCGTTAGCTCTAGTTTTGTCTGCTTAAGCTCGACCCGTAAGGACATCACCTAAACTTGGAGGTCGACGCACTCGTCCCTGACCCCCTTGCTCACATCGAGCTCATCATTTTTGGCCCTTAACGTCTCTTCAAACTCATTGCACCAGCTAATAAGCCTCATGAGCTCATCATCCTTCTCCTTCAACTCTTCATTCTTCTGCCTCAGCTCATCACGGAGAGTTGGGAACAAAGCGTCCTCACCAAGCATACGGACGAGGGCCTTGTGTTTGGTATGGTACTCTCTGTATTCTGACTCCATATTCTTATAAAGAGACGTCCTCTTCTCCTCCTGGCGGGCGCTCTCAATCTCCAAGATGAAAGTCTGATAAACAGACGAAGAAGGGTCAGCAAAGGCAAATAACGTAAATGAAAGAAGAAATTAAAACTCTAAGAGAGGACTTACTCGCAGGGCCATCCTAGAAATGCCTAACGACAGGTCTGCATCCTTCAACGTTTGCAAGGTCCTGTTTTCGGACTCCGTGCATAAGGGGGCCAAAGCCAGAACCACACACTTCGAGTTGACCAACAAGTTGAAATCCACAGAGATGACAATATTTTGTGTGGACCCTTCCGTCCTCACCTCCACTCGAGTAAATCTCTCATCAAATGTCCGCACCTTCTCCGGGTCGATATCAGAACCAAACCCGTCATCTTCCACAACGATCGTTTTTTCTCTACCACCAGCAGACGAAGAGCCAACCTCGGCTGCCTCTGGTGTTTCACTTTCTGCAACAGCCTCTACCGTCTCCAACGGCCTATCTTCCACGACAACCTCTGGTGGGGGAGCAGTCCCTACATCTGAAGGGCACGTCGTTTCCACATCCACAATCTTTTCCTGCTCAGGTGTGGCCACGACCTCTACTCATCGTCACTTTAATAGAGTCGTTTCCTCCTCGTCGGGGGAAGATTCATCCACTAAATGAACTACCGGGTAGGTCGGGACCTTCACTGATGGAATGGCCGTCTAACGACCAAGTTCACTTAATATCGAAGTTTGGGAAGAAGTATTTCGCACAGACTCAACCAACACAAACTACATCCTAGCCGAAGAAATTGCCTGGCAAAATGCGGGGACACACATGTTTTTTGAAATAACTTTGATAAAGTTTTCATTCGAACTTCGTCAAGTTTAAATAACATCTTACATGTATTTAAATATCTTCTATTACTCTTCTGTAACTGTTTTCTTTACAACAAATTTGCAAAAAAGAAAATCCAAGGGTTTCTTTATGACCCATGGCTAAATACTACCTTTAACCTAAACATTCATAAGATTTTGAAATCTATATCCACGAGTGTATTCTTCATAGGTTTATGGATTAGGCTTGCATTTTAGGCTCGTGACTTTGCTCTGAACTTGATATTTATTGAGTAGACTTTAGGCTTGACTTGAGATTTAACTGATTCAGCCTTCTTTGCCTTCCTTATACATATATCATATGTATATTATATAGTCCCCCAAGTGTTTGAGCTTTGAAGTATGAAATCTCGAGCACTTGATTATTCCTTCCATGTGGTCTTTTTCCTGAAAAGGAAAAACATACGGGACTCGGAGTTACGAATTTAGATGAAGACTGCTTAACCCATTTAATTTCCATCAGAATAGTTGTAACCCTGGACTGGGAATTATGTTTTTTCCACGTGTCTTTCAGGTTGTAATTCATCATTTAGTGCGGGCTAGCTTTCTACCTATCATCTAAAATCGTTAGTAAAATTTTAATAATTTAAAAATAAAAATCATGAATAGGGATACCTGCCCATTGGTATTTCCTTTCCTTAGAAGTAACATCTATTTAGATGAACAACGTTCCAATTTGAAGGTAGAATCTTGTCATCCAATGTTTCAAGCTCATATGCTCCTTTTCCTGCGATACCATGAATCTTATAAGGCCCTTCCCAATTTGGACTTAACTTTCCTGTGTTGGCTGCCCTCGTGGATTGGAAAACTTTCTTGAGTACGTAATCCCCAATCTTGAAGTATCTGATGCGAGCTTTCCGATTGTAATACCGCTCAATAACTTGTTTTTTGCGTTGCCATCCTTATTAATGCAGTTTCCCTTCTTTCTTCAAGTAAATCTAGGTTTATCCGCATCTCTTCTTCGTTCGATTCTTTAGTATCTTGAGTATATCTCATACTTGGTTCCCCTATCTCAACTGGAATTAAGGCTTCAACCCCGTATACAAGTGAAAACGGTGTTTCTCCCGTACTTGTTTTTGATGTTGTTCGGTAAGCCCTCTGAAGGTAGTACCTCTGGACAATTGCCTTTAGATTCTTCCAGTTCAAGTTGTTGATAATGACTTTATTTGTTGATTCAGCTTGTCCATTACCCACCGGATGGTAAGGCGTTGAGGTAATCCTTTTAATTCGCCAACTTTGGAAAAATTCTGTGATTTGTGCACCTATAAATTGTGGTCCATTATCACATACGATTTCCTTTGACACCCGGATCGGCACATGATGTTTTGCCAGATGAAGTCTCTGACCTCTTTTTTCTTATACCTATTTGAAAGCTCCCACTTCTACCCACTTAGTAAAATAGTCAATGAGCACTAATAAAAATTTTACCTTGCCTTTGGCTTGTGGTAGTGGACCTACCATATCCATCCCCCACTTCATAAAAGGCCATGGTGCAAAGATCGGATGTAATAATTCAGCTGGTCGATGCATGTTGTTACCATGTCTTTGGCACTTGTCACATTTTGCCACAAAATTTTCCGCGTCTTCTTCCATTTTTGACCAATAATAGCCAGCTCTAATCATGGTTTTTACCAAAGATCTTCCTCCAGCATGATTTCTACCATGTCCCTCATGTATTTCTCTCATCACATATTCCGTTTGAGAAGGCCCGAGGCATCTTGCTAGAGGACCACCAAATATTTTTCGATAGAGATTGCCCTGATTTAAACAGTAACGAGCAGCTTTTTTGCAAAGTGCTTGAGCATTTTTCTTATCTTCAGTTAATATTCCATACTGCAAAAAATTGACAATCTTGTTCCTCCAATCCCAAGTTAGATTATTGTAATTTACCTCATTTTTGTCTTGATCAAGTACTGAATGAAACAAATGAATCACGGAAGCATTTTCTTCATTTGTTACTTCTGCAACAGATGCAAGATTAGCTAGAACGTCTACCTCGGCATTTTCTTCCCTTGGTATCTGCATAACTTTCCAAGTTTGAAATTGCCTGACCAAATCCTGTGCCTTTTCCAGGTATTGCTGCATCCTCGCCTCTCTGGCAGTATAAGTCCCCTGCATTTGGTTAACTACAAGCTACGAATCACTTTTGATTACGACCTGCTCTATTCCGAGCTCTCGTGCCAATTCCAACCCTGCAATCACAGCTTCATATTTTGCCTCCTTATTAGTGATTGGATGACACTTTATTGCTTGTCGTATGGCTTCACCTGCAGGTGGTACCAGGACAATGCCCAGACCTGCTCCTTTTACATTTGATGAACCGTCAGTAAATAAGGTCCATGTACCTGGATTAGATCTGTTGAATACCTGTAGTTCTTTTTCTACTTCCAACTGTATCCCTTGGCTAAAATCTGCCACGAAGTATGCTAAAACTTGTGACTTTATTGCAGTTCTAGGTTGATATGTAATGTCATATTCACTTAATTCTATAGCCCATATGGCTCATCTACCCGATAACTCTTGTTTATGCAATATATTACATAAGGTATAGGCGGTTACCACAGAAATAGGATGAAACTAGAAATAAGGTCTTAATTTCCTAGATGCCATAATCAAAGCAAATGCAAGTTTCTCTAAATGAGGATATTGAGTCTTAGCATCTAGCAAAAATTTGCTAACATAATAAATCGGTGATTGTTTACCTTGGTCTTCTCGAACTAATACGGCACTTAACGTCACTTTTGAAATTGCCAGGTAGACAAGCAATTTCTCTCCATCCTTCGGTTTGGCTAGCAATAGTGGATTTGACAGGTGCGCCTTTAAAATTTTAAGCGCTTGTTGACATTCTTCAGACCGTTCAAATCGGTTTTGCATTTTTAAAGCTGAAAAGAATTTGAAGTACTTTTCTGATGACTTAGAAATAAACCTGCCCAAGGCTGCTATTCTTCCTGTCAGCCTTTGTACTTCTTTTTGCTCGTGAGTATATCCGGAATTTCTTCAATAGCTTTAATCTGTACAGGATTTACTTCAATTCCACGGTTAGAAACAAGAAATCCCAAAAACTTACCTGATGAGATGCCAAATGCACATTTCTCAGGATTTAACTTCTTGTTAAATTTACGAAGAATCTGAAATGTATCAGTCAAGTGTTGAATATGGTCCCATGTTTTTTGTGATTTGACCAACATATCATCTATATACACTTCCATGGTCTTGCCTAAGTGTTCTTGGAACATTTTAGTCACTAGCCTTTGGTAAGTGGCCCCAACATTCTTTAAACCGAATGACATGACTTTGTAATAGTAAGTCCCCTTATCTATGATGAAGGAAATTTTTTCTTCATCTAGAGGGTCCATTTTAATCTGATTATATCCTGAATAGGCATCTAAAAAACTTAACAATTCATGCCCTGCAGTAGCATCAATTGGTTGATCTATGTGCGGTAATGGAAAAAAATCTTTAGGGCAAGCTTTATTCAGATCAGTATAATCTACACAAACACATCACTTACCATTCTTTTTAGGTACTACAACAGTATTAGCCAACCAATCTGGATACTTTACCTTGCGGATGGACCCAATTTTTAAAAGTTTTTGCACCTCATCTTGAATCACCTGGTTCTTGAAGGAGCCTTGTTTCCTTTTCTTTTGTTTGACGGGTGGGTACGATAGATCTTCATTTAATTTGTGGGTCATTACCTCTAGTGGTATACCTATCATATCTGAATGGGACCAAGCAAAACAATTTGCATTAGCCTTTAAAAATTCAATCAACTTACGTTTCATTTCCGAGCTGAGGTTGGTTCCAATGTAGACTTTTCTGTTTGGCCAATGTACAAATAGCACCACAAATTCTAGCTCCTCGATTGTTGTTTTGATATTTTTATTTTCTTCTGGTTCCTGAATAGTATCGGGCCTAGAATCTACATTTGTTTGCCCATCTTCAGTTAAGGTTTGTGTTGATGCGTCCTTAACTGCATTATGTGATTGCTATTTTTCGTCACTTTTTGCATTTGAATCTGCCACGGAATTAATGCTTCGTGAAGCTTGTTAGTCACCATGGATTTGTCGTATCCCCCATTGTGATGGAAACTTGATAACTTGATGTAAGGTAGATGGAACAGCGTTCGTTTCGTGAATCCATGGTCTGCCGAGAATCATATTGTAAGCTATATCCATTTCTACCACCTGAAATTTCATATCTTTGACTACTCCTTCTGCGACTGTGGTGAGTATTATCTCCCTTTTTGTTACGATGCTCAAGTTGTCAAAACCAGGCAAGATGTGTGCCTTGGGTATCAGCTCATCATCAGCTTGCATCTCGTTTACTACTCTTAACAGAATGATATTCATGGAACTACATGGATCAATCAAAACTCGTTTTACATTAGTGTCATGTACAAGTAAAGATATTACAAGTGCATCATTATGCGAGGTTAGCATGCCATCTGCATCTGCATCATCAAATGTAATAATATCTTCTTCCAAAACCTGTCGAACTCTCTTCCCGTGTGTAACTGTAATTTTTGACACTTTCTTTGTTGTCATATATGTTACGCCATTAATTTCTTCTCCTCCACTTATGACATTGACCGTCCTTTTTGGTGAAGAAGGTTTTGGGGGCTCCTGCCTAGGGCTGCTTATCGGGCGGATTGGACGGTTATTTACTCTTAACGGTTTGGCTTATCGGTTATCGACTTTTAAATGTATTAATCCGCTAGTCACCCGATAAGATATCAGGCGGATTGGTATCGGTTTATCTCTTATTGGACGGTTATCGGGCGATTTATCGACCTAATTCAAAGTGTGCTAAATTTGTTAGGAATCAATTCCCTGCAAACAGACTCATTTAACTTTTCTGTTGTTAGTTTAACTTAGTAAAGGAATAAAATGGTGGGTGGAAGATTACGGCCCAATTCCAAATGAAACGTCAAATGATTTAGAGAAGGTATGTTTGGAAAGAGGGCCAAACCTTAAATTCTACAAAATTCCCGCCAAAATTGTCTCAATTTTCGGCGAGTCGGTGAGAGGGAGAGGGAGATGGTGGTGAGAGGGCGAGATGGAGTAGGCGTTAGGGTTTCTGTTCTGATTATTTAGGAATTAGGCATTAGAACTTAGATATAGAGTACTGGAAGAGTGGAAGACTGAAGTGGAAGGGTTTTTGATATTTAATATATATATGATAAAAATAAATTATATATATATATATATATATATATATATATATATATATATATATATATATATATATATATATATATATTCTTAACGGGTTAACGGATTATCCGTTAAGAAAATTGAATAATCCGCCCCCAAACCGATAAGCCGTTAATAAAAAAATTTCAATCTGTTCCCCGTCCGTTAAACCGTTAACCCGATACCAATAAGCCATTAAGCTTTGGTTTCGGTTCGGTTTTCGGTTTCAGTTTGGTTTTGAACACCCCTACTCCTTCCTATTCTTCATATATGCTTGCTTTCCCTTTTCACTAAACAATTCAGTTAAATATCCTTGTTTTAATAAATGTTCTACTTCACCTTGTAGCAATTTACAATCCGACATTTTGTGACCGTAATTGTTGTGAAACTCATACTAAAAATCTGGATTTCGTCTGTTCGGGTTTGATCTCATTTCCTTTGGCCACCGTACCTTGTCTCTCATGCACCTTAAAACAGCCACCAACTCGGATGTGCTAATATTAAAACTGTAACTTACAATCTTCGCCTTCGAGCTTCTGTCATCATCTCACGTCTCTCGTGTGTTTCGTTCTTTTCCGAACCTTGATGATGAACCTGACTCTCTATCTCTTGATCTATGATCGTACCTTGGGTTTTCTTATTTTGAACGTGAGTCCCTTCCTGCTGGTCCCATGTAATGCTCGTACATATTTTTACCAGACCTTTTTTCAATTTCAGCTCGTCTTGATCTTACCCTTTCATCTTTTCGAGACTGGATGATGGTATCTTCTTCTATCCGCAGCTTCGTGTTGAATCTGTTATAAACATCATTCCAAGTTGTTGCTGGAAATTCTCGTAGACTTTCCTTGAGTCTTCTCATGGCTTCTGAACTTTTTCATTTAGATTACTGGCAAATGCCATAGCCGCCCAGTTATCAGGTACATGTGGCAATATCATCCTCTCTCGCTGGAATCTGTCTACGAATTCCCTGAACAGCTCTGTATCTCCTTGTTTTATTCTGAAAATGTACTCCATTCTTTTTTTAACTTTTTGAGCTCCCGAGTGTGCTTTGATAAATGAATCTGCAAGCTCAGCAAAAGAATCTATAGAAATTTCGGGTAAAAAAGAGTACCATGTTAATGCTCCATTTGTGAGTGTTTCTCCGAATTTTTTGACCAATACTAATTCAATTTCTTACTTGGTCAAGTCGTTGCCCTTTACACCGATTGTGAATGCAGTTACGTGATCCCATGGATCAGTTGTTCCATCAAATTTTGGAATATCAGGCATCTT
Source organism: Nicotiana tabacum (assembly GCF_000715075.1). NCBI lineage: Eukaryota > Viridiplantae > Streptophyta > Magnoliopsida > Solanales > Solanaceae > Nicotiana > Nicotiana tabacum. The sequence goes on along the minus strand of NC_134080.1, from coordinate 4,077,200 downwards.
GAATTTCTTCAAAATTGGTAGAAGAGTAGCACTTGGCTTTCAAGGTTGTTGTGAGTATTTGTTCATATCTATTCCCTTGATTCAGGCGGTATTCCAGGTATTTGCTCTATGCGGTCGCTCTGCTCCTTGAGCTGTTTCTGCAAAGTTAGTACTCCATCTATTCCAATTTATGTGAACATGTTTGACTGGGCACAAAGTTTAAGAAAAATGAAGACTTTTTGAATTTGTGGTCCTAAACAACTCAAAAAGGGGTCCACAGTATTTGTGTGGTTATAAAAGCTTCTCGCTAAGGATAGAATTGGGAATCTAAGCTAAATTGTTTTCAAATTTAGAAAAGAGTCATTCTTTTTGGAACGAACCAAAAAGGAAATAGGTTCACATAAAGTGGAATGAAAGGAGTACTAAATTTTGTAAATCAGAATTAACTGGGTTACTTGGCTCTCCATCACAAGATTCGTTGGGAGTTCCGCCACTGCCTGAATTAACGAGTCCTGAGCGAGGATTTTCTAGGGTGTTATTGTTTGGAGTTGGAGTTGGCGGTACAACCGACAACTGGTTGGTAAAAGCCTGAAGAGCATTGCTGACCTGTTGAGCGATTAATTTTTTCAAAGCTTCATCGATAGATTGATCATTTGCAAGTCTGTCATTTTCATTCGATTCAGATTTTTCATGAGTCCCCTCTCGTGATTGTCGAGGAGAATGTTGTGGCGAAGGAGCTGGAGTTCTGTCACCTTATTGGTTCAGCTGATGTTGTGGATCTCCTTGGTGTGTTAAATTTTGTTGGTTATTGTCGTTGAAATTCGACATGATTGTTTTTGATAAAATAATCAATTTGGAAAGCAAAAGATTATCAGATTCTCGGTAACGGAACCAATTTTTTTAACCAGAAAATAGGAATTTCGGTCAAAGCTTAATTTTAGAAGAACTCGGGTTACTGATAGATAAGGAGAGTATAGGTTATGAGAATTGTTTATCAAGACCAAAAAACCTCTTTAACGATAATCCTCTCTGTCGAAACCTCTTTAACGATAATCCTCTCTGTCGAAACCTCTTTAACGATAATCCTCTCTGTCGCTTTTGTAAGCAAGTTTACAACAAGTGTTATGCGTTTAGAAAAGTGTACAACCCCTTTCAAGGTTGTTTTACGCTATATATATATATATATATATATATATATATATATATATATATATATATATATATAAGGAGCAAAAACCCTTCTAAGCTCTAAAAGATAAGTTATAGGGAATATTCGAAAGAATATTCCTAATATCCCCTAATGGGCATGCACCACTGCAAGGGTCATACAATCTCTTGTTCTCCTTAAGGTCGTCCTCTGCAAGATGTCGAGCTACGAGGATCTCGTCGTTCATCGTATTCATCGCCGTTCGTCGTATTCATCAACAGTCAGGGTTGTTCAAATTTGGACCCGTACAGTTAGTCCCTCTGTTTGTCGAGGTTGCAACTTGGTGTGTCCTCGATGAGCGGACACCATGCGTTCTTACGAAGAAATTTGACCTTATGAGGCGTTACGTCCTAGCCAATGGTGGGTAGTCAGCGTGCTTAGCAAGACATCAGGTAATGCACTTTATCGGGAAATGATGTTATCTTCACGTGCGTCATCATTATGCATGTTTCCGAGACAGGGATTTATGGCTTGTCACTTCAATTTTTGTGCCATTCTACGACCTTCTGCTTCGATTCTGGCACCACCCAACCCTATAAATAGGTGGAAGGTTTGTTTTTTCAAAAATTCTTGGCCATTTCATTTCCGGTTACCACTCCTCATTCCTCCAAGTTCGTCGATGGCCTTGGCCATTGGGATGTTGCTTCGAACTATCAGCAAAGTAGTATTCGTCGTAGTTCGAATGAGGTCAAAATCATATCTTCGTCGATGGACTTAGCCATTGGGATGTTGCTTCGAACTATCGTCGAAGTAGGATCTCGTCGTAGTTCGAACGAGGTCGCACTCATATTTTCGTCGATGGCCTTGGCCATTGGGATATTACATTAGAGGTTTGATCATGATCCCGTAGGAAATACATGTCGACTTTATACATACAATGGAGATTTGATTATATTCTTGTAGAAAACACATGTCAACTTTTTACATACAATGGAGATTTTGATTATATTCTTGTACGAAACACATGTCGACTTTGTACATACAATGGAGATTTGATTATCCATATCCAGTCCCTTCATTACTCAGCCTGGAGAACACGTCGATGGGCAGGGTAATGAACAATACTTCAAATCTCGAGACGTCCCCCTTTGCCGCCTCATTAAAAACCTCACCGAGAAAACCCGATTGGGACAAAAGCCGGGTGAGGGAAAAAGAGTATGACTTAGGTGCGCCTCTTTTCAGAAGTGGAAGTATTTGAGATGGGCGACATTCCAATTGTTTTGGAGTAGTTTTTCCTCCATTGTCTCTAACTGGAATGCTCCTTTGTTCGCTGCCGCCGTGATTTTCTATGGTCCGTCCCAGTTTGTTCCCAGTTTTCCCTCATTAGGGTCTTTCGCCGCTTATGTTTTAGCTTTGAGGACGTAATCTCCGACTTTGAGCGGTCATACTTAGCCTTCTTGTTGTGGTACCTTTCTACTTGTTGCTTTTAGGCTACCATTCTTATATGGGCCATATCTTTTCGTTCTTCGACTTCATCCAGATCTTGTAGCCTACTTTCGTCGTTGGTCGGTCCGATTTCGTTGGAGTATCTCAAGCTAGGCTCTCCTACCTCGATGGGTATAACTGCGTCAGTCTCGTAGACTAGCGAATATGGCATCTCGCATGTGCTAGTTTTTGGCGTAGTGCGGTATGCCCATAGTACTTCTGGTAGTAGTTCAGGCCATAGCCCTTTGGCGTCCTTGAGCTTTTTTTCAATATATTCAGTATTACTTTATTGGAGGATTCGGCTTGGCCATTGCCGGCGGGATGGTATGGTATGGAGAGTATTCGCTTGATGTGCCATTTTTCGAAAAACTCGGTTATTTTCTTTTCGATGAAATGAGGTCTGTTGTCACAGTTGATTTCTTTGGGGATGCCGAAGTGGGATATTATATTTTCCATATGAACGTGATGATCTCTTGCTCACGTATTTGAGTGTACGCATCTGCTTCCACCCACTTAGAAAAATAGTCAGTTAAAACCAGAAGGAAGCGTACCTTACCCCGTCCTGCGGGGAGGGATCCGACAATATCCATCCCCCACTTTATGAATGGCCATGGTGAAATGACGGAATGCAAGAGTTCTCCTGCTTGGTGTATCATAGGGGCGTATTTTTGACACTGCTCACACTTTCTGAAGTAGTCCGCTGCTTTTTTTTCATGGTGGGCCAGTAGTATCCGGCGCGGATGAGGTATCGAACCAGGGCGTGTTTTCCCGTATGGGTGCCGCAGTGCCCCTCATGTACTTCTTTTAGTACTCATCTTGTTTGATTTGGCCCAAGACACTTGGCCAGGGGGCCGCCAAACGTTCTCTTGTAAAGATCACAGTTTACAAGGTTGTATCTGGTTGCCTGTATTTGAAGTTTTTTGGCTTCTTTCTTATCTTGTGAGAGTGTTCTATCCTGCAAATACGTTAGGAGATGGTTGCGCTAGTCCCAAGTTAGGTTTACAGAATGTACCTCGACTTGGTCTAGTGTGGAATGAAGAAGAGTGACCAAGTTTTCCTTGTTGATATTTTTGGTGGCTGCCGCTAGATTGGCGAGGCCGTCTGCTTCGATATTATGTGCCCTGGGCATTTGGTCAAGGCGGCATTCATTGAATTCTGGAAGCAGTTTGTGAATTTCTGACTGGTACTTTTGTAGCCTCTATTCTTTGATTTGGAAACTCCTGGTGACTTGGTTCACCACGAGTTAAGAATCGCAATGGTAGACGAGTCGTCGAGCGCCATATTTGAGGGCTAATTTCAATCCTGCAATTACAGCTTCATACTCGACCTCGTTGTTAGTCATCTAGGGGCATCGTATGGACTGGCGAATTACTTCGCTTGTAGGAACTTAGAGGATAAGTCCCAGTCCCGATCCTGATGCATTAGATGCACCGTCAGTGTAGAAGACCCAGAGGTCGGAATGTGCGGAGGCGTGGAGTGCCTCCTACTCTACTTCAGGCAATATTTCGGTGCTGAAATCAGCGACGAAATCGGCGAGCACATGCGACTTAATAGCAGTTCACGGTTGGTATGTTATGTCGTGCTCGCTTAATTGTATGGCCCATTTGGCCAATTTGCCCGATAGTTCGGGTTTGTGTAGGATGGCCCTGAGGGGGAAGGTTGTCACCACTTTTATGGGGTGACATTGAAATATGGTCTAAGATTTCGTGAAGCTACGACTAATGCCAAAGCTAGTTTCTCAAGGTGAGGGTACCTTATTTCAGTATCAATTAAGGTTTTGCTGATATAGTAAATCGGAGATTGCGTACCTTTAATTTTGCGGATCAGGACTGCACTTACCGCTACTTCAAAGACTTCTAGGTACACCAGTAGGCATTCGCCCGGGTCTGCCTTGATGAGTAGGGGTGGCGAAGATAGATACGCTTTCAGCTTTCTCAAGACGTCGACGCATTCTGAATTCCACTATAGTCCGTGGTCTTTCCTTAGCACATTGAAGAATTTATGGCACCTGTCCGACGATCGTGAAATAAACCTTGACAGGGCGGCTATTTGTCCTGTTAATTTCTGCACCTGCTTCTTGCTGGTTAATATTTTCGGTATTCCTTCGATGGCCCTGATCTGATCCGGGTTGACCTCGATACCCCTTGGTGACACCAGAAAATCTTTCCTGAAGTTACACTGAAGACGTATTTTTGGGATTCAGTTTCATTCTGTATTGCCTCAATATCTCGAAGGCTTCCTTCAGATGGTTAATGTGATCCTCTTTCTTTTTCGACTTTACTAGCATGTCGTCGATGTAAACCTCCATGGTCTTGCCGAGTTGTTCTTTGAAAATCTTGGTGACTAATTTTTGATACGCCACCCCTGCGTTCTTGAGTCCGAATGGCATTACCTTGTAGCAGTATGTACCCCGATGAGTGATGAAAGTAGTCTTTTCTTGGTCTTTTTCAGCCATTAGAATTTGGTTGTAACCAGAATAGGCGTCTAAGAAGCTCAGCATTTTGTGTCCCGCCGTTGCATCGATGAGCTGGTCGATATGTGGTAACAGAAAGGAATCTTTCGAGCATGCTTTGTTTAGTTCGGTGAAGTCGACACACATCTGCCTTTTCCCGTTCTTCTTTTTGACCATGACCATATTGGCGACCCATTGGGGATATTTCGATTCTCAGATGGAACCATTAGCGAGTAATTTATCAACTTCTTCGCTGACCGCCTCGTTGATGGTGGCATTGAACTTTCCTCATTTGCCGTACTGGTGGGTAAAGAGGATCGACATTCAACCTGTGTGTGGCGATGTCCCTTGGGATTCCTGGCATATCTGAATGGGAAAAGGCAAACAAATCGACATTGTTAGTCAAAAACTCATGATATTTACCTGGTTCTGAGAGGTTGTGTCCGATATAAGCCTTTTTTGTGCTATCGGTGTTGTCCAGTTGGTTGGGGTCGAGATCTTCTACGGTTGCCTTGCAAGCTTCTATGACATTCGGGTCTCTGATGGCCTCTATTTGTACGTCGGGTTTGGTTCTCGATATGGCTGATTGCTATGATTCTACACTTTCCCCTTTTAGTTGTTTGGTATGCGTGCAATCTTGGGAGATCAGGTAGCATTCTTGGGCGGTGCGTTGCTCTCCTCGAATGTTGAATATCCCCCATAGGGTAGGAAATTTGATTACTTGATAGAAACTTGACGGGATGGCTTGCATGGCGTGTATCTATAGACGCCCTATGATGGCGTTGTAGGCTGTTTCCTAGTTCATGACGTGGAACATCGTCTCCAGGGTGACACCTCCTTCCAGAACGGGTAGCACTACCTCTCCAGAGGTTTGTTCCACTGCATTATTAAAACTCGTTAGTGTTATACAATGCGGTACTATTTTATCCTCGAGCCTCATCCGTACGAGAACTCGTGGGTGAATAATACACGCATAGCTTCCGTCATCCACCATTATTCTCTTTACATCGGTATCCGTGATGCGTAAAGTTATAACCAAAGCATCATAGTGAGGGAAAGACAAACCGTTAGTATCCGACTTATCGAAGATGATACTATCTTCGAGGTCGTCATACCGTTCGTGGGCGACTGTCCGTTTGAGTTTGTGTGTGGTGGTGAATTTCACATGGTTGATTATCGTATCGTCGCCGCCGCCAATGATCATTTGTATGGTACGAGCTGGTGATGGTGGTTTTGGAGGTCCCTGAGGTTGATCGCGTCCACGAGCGAAGTTGACTCGTCCTCGGTCGCTCAGCAGTTCTTTCAGGTATCCCTGGTTTAACATTTTTACCACTTTATGTCATAGACCTATACAGTCCTCGGTCTTGTGTCCCCTTTCCTGGTGGAATTCACACAGAACATTCGATCTCTTGGTGCTCAGATCCGATTTCATCCTTTGCGGCCACTGCACCTTTGTGCCGAGCTTTTCCAGTGCGTATACTATTTCTGAAGGAGAAACACAAAAGTTATGAGCAGATAATAGTGGAGTCATACCTCTTTTGTTTCGGGGTGGTGCGGTATGTCGGGAGGGTGAGATCTCTCCCTCATGTGTAGCACTTGGTGTTGCGTTTTCGTTGTCTTCCCTACCGGTTTCGTTAAGGGAATTCAAGAGGTTGTTCGTGACACCTACTATTGCCTTTAGCCTTGCTTCTCCCTTTCCTGCCATTGTTGGCCTTTGTGATGCTAAGAAGAGGTGATTATTTCTTTCAAGAATCTAGACAAAACTAAGATCTCAGCTACAGAAATCGCCACAGGCGGCACCCAATTGTTTGACTCAAAAGATATCGGAACCTTTTTGAATAAATCAATCAAAGAAAATGAAGAGGTAAATCCTAGCTAAGTATAATAATCTCTAGAACAAAAAATAGATAAGGAGAGTATGGGTGATGAGAATTGTTTATCAAGACCAAAAAACCTCTTTAACGATAATCCTCTCTGTCGAAACCTCTTTAACGATAATCCTCTCTGTCGAAACCTCTTTAACGATAATCCTCTCTGTCGCTTTTGTAAGCAAGTTTACAACAAGTGTTATGCGTTTAGAAAAGTGTACAACCCCTTTCAAGGTTGTTTTACGCTATATATATATATCCTTTGCAAGATGTCGAGCTACGAGGTTCTCGTCGTTCGTCGTATTCATCAACGGTCGGGGTTGTTCAAATTTGAACCCGTACAGTAATAAAGTATCATAAATGGGTAATTACATCTCTATATTTCTTGTACTTGTAATATTAACTTTTTTATGAGGTTATTTTGAGTCAAATTTAACTGGGGATATAGTAAGGAAGAAAAAACACTAATGGGTCGTTTGGTTTGGAGACAAGTTATGTTAGAATTATTTATGTTGGGATTAATTATATTGAGATTAGTTATGCTGAGATTAGTTATTTTGGTATTATTTCTTATTGATTGATTGGTATATTGTATTATTTAATCCTGAGTTTGTCTATTTTATTGCTTTATCCCGAGATTAGTGTTCCACCATCTGATATGTAAAAGTTATTTCGTTATTATTTTTAATTATAGCCAAATAAGGACTAAGACGGTACTAAATTTTTATTCTACGATATTTTTACTTATCCATTGTTACCAAACGATCCCTAAATAATTCTTATGTCCCAACTTAAATAACACCTATCTTTTTGGATGTCCGAATATTTGATTCCAGTATATTCTTATAAATGCAGCTTTCAATAACTCAGACATATTAAACTACTCAACTTTTAGACTTTGATGTAATTTTTTTTAATCAAATTAACTTTAAAGTTAAATCCTATGCAAAATTAAATGTATTTTATATAAAATGAACTAAAGTGAGTAGTCCATATAGCCAAGTATGCCAACTATACTCTCACCATGGAGGAAGCGCTTTACCCAAAGTTATTTTTTTCGGCGTGAATCCAAATTAGTTGGGTCTAAAGCGGATATCGAACATCGTTCGCACGGAGACAAAGAGGATGCATTTGTACAATTTTATGAGCAGGCAGTCCAAGTTCGATGATTTTAAAAAATGTTGAAAAACCCTCAATTCCAAACTTTAGAGTTTAGCATCGGTAACTGGTAAATCTTATCAATGCCATATTGGAATTTTGTGAGTTAAGACAACAAATTTTATATGACCAGATCCGTCTTGTTTCATCTCTGCTTTCTTTTTCCCTCTTCAAATATACTATTTTAGTAGTGCATTGTTTATTGTTGTGGACTCCTTGTTCCACTAAATAAGAATTCATATTCTTAGTGTGACTGGCTCTAGGAGCCGGAGCTTTGGAGTAATAGTAAAGTTGTCTTCGTATGATTTATATGTCATGGGTTCGAGCCCTGAAATCGGTTACTGATGCTTGCATTAGACTAGAGTAGTCTGCTTACGTCATATCCCTTGGGATGTGACCCTTCCTTGAACCATGCGTGAATGAGGATACTCCGTGCACTGAGCTGCCTTTTAGCGTGACTAGTTCTAATATTTTATATGTTTGTGTTTTTTTATTAGTAGATAAATCCGTAGTTTTCAACTTTAAAATTTAGTGAATGATGGACATAATCCTCTTTCATTTTTTTTTACTTAAATATCAGTCTTTGAATATTGTATCTTGATAATAACGCACGAAAAAGAAAAGGAAATTATTACAATTAATCAACCAATTGTGTCTTGATTTCACATTAGTTGAAGTGATTATATATTAATCCTCAATATTTATTCTGCTTTATTTATAGGCGCTCTATATATTTCATGGTTCCAACACTTAATAATTTGTCCTTTCAAGTCACAATTATCTTGACACTGGCATATACATTCGTAATAATAATAAAAAGAAAACCTTATGAACACTATTGTGGATAGCCTACCTATAGATAATTCTAGACAACGTCCAATCCATGTGATATGTACATCATTTAGTACCCTTTTAGTACCATCCAAGATCACTAGATTAATTGCCCCAAATAAATTCACTTAACTATTAAACGACATAAGTCAAGAATTGTGATAGGATGAATGAGATTTCTCTATTTTTAATCAGAAGTTTTGAATTCGAGTTCTGAAAATAAAACAATTACAGATAGGAAGCGCTTTCATCTCTAAGGATCTAACATAATGCGAATCGGAATTAGTCGGAGGTAAAAAAGGGAAAAAATATAAAAGAGATTAAAAGAGAGAAGAGATCAATTAAAATGACAAAGTTTGACTTTGACTTCTAACATAAATCTTGGAGGACACGTATTTGTGGTCATTTTTAGAACTAACCATTTTCATTTTCCGATCCAGAAAATGGAAAGCCAACTGGTTGAGATGTGCATGGAATCGGCGACGCAGAGCCGTGACGCCGTCGAAGCGTGGCGGAGACAGCGGCGGACTCTGGAAAGCATGCCATCTCACCTCGCCGAAGCTCTTCTTCACCGCCTTCTTCGCCGCCGTCTCCTCTTCCCATCTTTGCTCGAGTAAGTATATCCTAATTATCACCTCATTTCTTTTATTTTTCAGGATACTTATTACTGTATTTCATTATTTGCTACTGTCCTGAAATTACAAATAAATGTGATCTTTCATAATCTAGCGGTTATGGACCAGCTCGTGTTGTAATATTAAAGTGAATTATGAAAAATTATATTATGGTAATAGAAATTTCTGATACTGCATATGAACAGTTTGCAGCTTTAATAACCATCTCAACTTTTAAAAGTCAAAATCAATCTATGCATAGTTTGACTTCACAAATTTGGTCAGATTGATAGTTGAAAAGAGGAAATGTTGAACGGAATAGGTTAAAAGGAGTAGTTTAGTGTGTAGTAATTGATGAATAGAATGGCTTGTCACAAACATTAACGAAATCAATGGGAGAACAAAAGTAACTGAGAGTGTATTGATACAAGTAAAGGAGTTGATTACTTGTTTTATGTTGGTCATATTTTTTTGTTATAGGCCCTTCAACCATCGAGGCTAAGTGTTAGAGTCAAATTATAATTGTTTAATGTGGTAGCTGGGTAGTGGTTGTCGAAATTATGAGTACCATATTTGCATTGGCCCGAGAACAATACATATATGTTTGCAGGGTATTGGTTGTCCAAGGATTTGAAATGTTAATCACATCCTTGAAGCTGCATAATTATTGAATTATATTGCTTCCTCAGTGAAATGAGGCTCCTAGTGTTGAACCTCTGTGTTGCAATGATGATAGTATTGTCACCCCTAACATTTGAGAAACGGTTTAGCTATGTGATTATAAAGTTGATGTTTTCCCGTTACTTTACTAATTCTACAGTAGTGTAACATCAAAAGCTAAAGCTTCTGACTTCTTCTTACATGTGTTGGATTCATGCATTATCTACTCCAAAAGCTGATATATATTTTCTTGTCTAGAGTGTTTAAATTTTGTGTCGAGGAGATCGACTTGAGGGGGGAGAGCTGCGTGGATGCAGAATGGATGGCATATATAGGTGCTTTTGATCACTTGCGCTCTCTAAATTTATCAGATTGTAACAAAATTAACAATTCAGCCATTTGGGCAATTACAGGTAACCTTTTTCCTCTTATAATTTTTAGATAAATGCAACTAACCTGGCTCATATTCCGTTATATTCTCCTCTAAACCATTATTTCTTTATTTTTTCCCCTTGGTTAACTTGTATTGGTTTATAAATATTACATGTCACTCTAAGTTTTTACTTACAGAGCTCTGCTTTTGTTCTCCTCAGGAATGACAAACTTAAAGGAGCTTGACCTCTCCAGATGCTCAAAGATCACTGACGCTGGAATTAGACATCTAACATCCATCCCAATTTTGGAAAAGTTGTGGATTCCAGAAACAGGTGTCACAAATGATGGTGTGATACTCCTGTCTTCGTTAACTAACTTGTCTGTGTTAGATTTGGGAGGCCTGCCTGTGTCTGATTTGGCTTTGGATAATCTTAAGGTAGATCCTCTTTTTATGAGGAAATTTTGAGGTAGATCATCTGTTGTCAACATGTCTTTAAAATCTTGTCTTTCTTCTCCCCCACCCTTTCCTCTTGGCATATTAAACCTTTTTTTTCTCTTTAAGCTTGGGGGTATGAGAAATTCTCATCCATTCACAAAGACCTATGTAATGTTTTAGGTAACATTCAAGGTTAATAATGTTTCTTAAAATTCTCAGTACCTTAAAATTTCAATTCTTACCACTAAGTAGAACGTTGAAAATAATTCCATAGTTCAAATCTATTTTGAAAAAAGAAGTAGCTCTGTAGATGTTTTTTTCGCTAAGTAAAATGTCACAATTTCATACATTTGAATAATTCAAATCTATTTTGAAATGAAAGGATGGTTTGGTCCACTTGTGCCCTTTAAGTTACCTTGAAGGCTTAAAGCAGTTGCTTTAGTATCTTAGGCTTGAGCTAGCCTTGTTATGTATTGTTCTTTTAATCACCTAGTACTTTAATTGTACTTATTTAGAATGATTGAACTTACTCAAGGTAAATGACACGTTTTATGGTTCGGGTAGGTTCTCCGAAAGCTGCAACATTTGGATCTTTGGGGGAGTGAAGTATCAAACAAAGGAGCATCTTATTTTAAATGGTTCCCAAGATTGAGTTCTCTGAATTTGGCCTGGACCAAGGTCACTATGTTGCCAAGTCTGCCTTCTCTTGCATGCCTAAATATGAGCAATTGCACGATACATTCTTCATTCGAAGGAGAAGGACGGAAAGCTCCCCTTGCAAAGCTTATTCTGTCTGGATCAACCATAAGAGATGTCTGTGAAGCTTTCCAACAACTTGAAACCTCCTCCCTCTCCCTCCTGGATCTTTCCAATTCATCTCTTAATTCTTACTGCTTTTTGCCATATATGAGTGCTATATCAGATTTAGATCTCAGTGGTACATCTGCAGGAGATGAGTCAGTTGAACACATTGCATTTATAGGTCAAAATTTACGCCATCTAAATCTCAGCAGGACAAAATTAAGCAATGCAGGACTGGAAATCTTAGCTGGTTTTGTTCCCAATCTTGAAACTTTATTATTATCTTACACAGCCATTGACGATTATGCTATCCCCTTTATGAGCACCATGCCTTCGTTAAAAAGTATCAATCTAAGTGGTACAAATATCAGAGGTATGCCATGTTCTTTTCCTCAAAACTTTTACTTTTTACATTTAGTTTCTTTTGTGGTCCTCAATTTCTCCTTCATTGGAAACTAGATAGGTGTAGAGGATGCTTGAATACTTAAAGACAACACCATAATGTCAATATGTATCTCACTTCTAGGCTACAGGGGCGGATGCACCCTAGTCCAAGCGGTGTCATCCGACACCGCTTCGCCGGAAAACTTTAGTTATTACACATATAAACATTGTGCAAAAGGTATACATATAAATCATATGACACTGCTGAAGAAAAGATAGTGCATGGTCTGATGGTCAAGCGCCTCACTTGCAACGTCGAGGTCTGCGGTTCGAATACTTCGCATGCGTTTCTTTTGCTTTTTTTTTTTTCTTTTTCTTTTAAGCCTCTTTTGTTTGAAAAATAGAACGGTGTCCTCTTCCGTGACACCATAACTGACAATGAAATACTATTTAACTTCTAAAAAGTAATTACTCTAGAATAAGATAAATGAATTTTAAACCGTAACTACGAAAAAGTTCTCATCTCTAAGTGACGGGGTTTGGTGGTGTTGCTCTTCTCTACTTCTTATCTCCCAGATCTGTTGTAGTAATTTGTTCACCACTTTAAATTTCGACACCGCTTACAAAAAGTCATACGTGTCCCTGCTAGGCTAGACTATTACACGATGAACACACTTGTAGAATTTCAAATTTGTGGTGAAAATCATTTCCCAAAGATCTTAGTGTGCTTTAAATTTATTTTCAGATGTCATCACAGATGGATGCATTTTACGCCTTATCCAACCAAAATTAATTAGATTGGAACCTAAAATAGCAGTTCAGTTGCCTATTGTGGGAGACTTCTTTTCCTGTAGGGTTAGAACAACATTAGTCTCTTCTCTCTTGACTCACATGGTTGTGTAATCTGCCACAATGCCAGGTGTGGTCAACGAGGCGGATTTTGATCCTAATTGCATTTCATCACTGTCTGGGTTATGTAATCTTGATCATTTGGAGAGATTGGATTTGGAGGAGACTCGAATCAAGGATTCAGCTTTGACTCCTTTGCCGAGCTTTCGTAAATTGAGTTATTTGTTTTTACGGAGTGGTTCCCTTACTGATACCTCTTTGCATCAGCTGTCATCTATTAGAAGCTTGGTAACACTAGGGATTCGTGACGGTGTGCTCACTAATGCTGGGCTCATCGTATTCAACCCTCCACCATCTATGAGAATTCTTGATCTCAGGGGTTGTTGGCTGCTGACAGAGGATGCACTGTTGTCATTTCAGCAAAAGCATCGTCAAATTGAAGTAAGGCATGATCTTCTTAGTATTGCATTGGTCAAAAAGTTATCTATTCACTCATCTTCATCGCAAGTGACATCACGGACCAAAATATACAAACACAAGCAAGGAGGGCCATCTTCATCTCCCCTTAGATCTAACAGAGGCAGTTTTCTTGGTGAGGCATTGTCAAACTTTTCTTGGTCTAAAGTTTATGCTTATGTCTGTCTTGTCTGATATTACTTCTTTCATTATCTCAAACTAGATCAAAGATTGAAGTACACCAGAGAAGAACTATTTGCACTGGGGTCCGCGTCTGCCCCTAATTCCAGAGATAATGTTGATCTGATACCTCATGTGCTGGCAAATGATGGATAAAATTTGTTGGGTTCAGTTCATGCATGTATTCTGTTACCGACCAATAGTAGTTCTTGAGTTTCTTTTTCAATGTAAGAACTTTTAATATTTCTTTTATGAATGGTGCAGAGTGTGACTCTGGATGGTAAATAGTACAAGCCCAGGCCATGTTAGGGCTGTCGTAACGTTCCACTGGCTTGTTGTCTCAGTTAGGTGGCATCTGCTTGTGGCCAATGACCTTACAAAGTTTTCAGAGCACTTTTTGATGCGAGTTGCGGAACTTCTGATCTCGCAAAGCTCAGTTAAGCAGCAATATTTACACACTCTATCAACTAAATTCTCTTTTCTTCACCGGATCGATACTAACTTACCTACTCGTGCTCCTACCGAATCCAAGAGGGATTCGTGGATTCATATAAGATTTTATATTGGCTCAAATTACCAACAGTTTTGAAACACGCAAGGAACAAGATTTCTTAGGAATAGTGCTATCCCCAAGTTGTTGGATAATCCCCAAGTTGTTGTAAAGTTGTGTGTTTAGTTATGATTCTGGTCATTTTTGTAGCCTTTCATTGTATTTTACGTGTTGTGGTCATTCTGGTAACGTTATTTATAATGTGTACAAACCTAGAAATATCATTTTTGAGATATGGATCATAAATTTACATAAGAAGTAAAAGAAATAAATACTACAGCATAGCATAAGGAGTTACTCTGGAAAACTTTAGTTGGTAACTCTACAAGCTACCTGAGAAAACTTTCATACAACAATTTTGTTTGATAGAGTCAGAGAAATGGTAAAAATGGAATCTGTAACTGGATGGTTTTGGCATTTTCAGGTAATACCCACATTAGCTAATATTCATTTTAAACAATGTTTATTCAAGACTACAAATTGTTTGATTTAGTTGATTCAAATAAACTCATTTAAGTCAATTGCTTTGTATCATTCAAATTCAAAGCATACCTTTGAATTCATTCCAAACTGCCTACAAGGTAGTTCTTACACTAAATAGATCCCCCTTCTCCAGTAGGGAAGAGAACTAAAATGGTCCAAGATGGTAATCATGTTTGATTGGAGTAACAATAAATATACATACTCAACCCAACCTGTTACGACTCAAAATTTTACAAACCAATAAGAATAGTGACATGAAAATCAGATTAAAACAACCTTGTCATTAGTGCTTTGAGTAATGACGTAAATTTATGTGCTATTAGGATTTGATAGCGATACTATAACGCTCCTATGATTTTTTTCCTTTTAAACCATAAAACTGCAATATTGAGCTATTTAAATAGCCTAATAACACAATAAATAATTTTGCTTGTATAACAGTCAAATCCAATTTGATAAAACAATCTCATAATCTTCATGTGATATATACAGTGCAAAAACAAAAACAAAAGGATAAATTAAGGTTGAAAGATCAAATGTAAAAGAAGGGGCAAGTAGTTTCGGCCGTTAATTCATTTGGTCTTGTACATGCTGTCAATCACGTCCTGCAATGTAAACAAATACTCTGTAAACAAGTTGCACATGGAATCAACAAGGAATAAAAGGTGATATATATATATATATATATATATATATATATATATATATATATATATATATATATATATCTTTTCCTATTTAAATAGATAGCATTATTAACGGGGTATTATCACTTTTAACCGGTGCTAGAAATTATTTACATTTGGTAGCCGAAAAGTGTATAAAATATGTATAATTTTTGTATATTAACATACAGAATGTATATATAAACAAAAAATATACATTTTTTGGCTATTATTTTGAGAGTAACTATACAGTGTCATTTTCCCATTATTAACTAGTAATCCGGTCACTTAGCATCGGAGTAAAAGGCCTCAAAAACTACTATAGGCGTCCAGATTAGACGATTACGTATTGACAAAAAACCAAGGCATTTTACTTGCAGGTATAATATATAATGTGTGTTAATCCGCATCAACAATGGTAAAATTGTTGTCGTGTGACCAGGAGGTCACGGGCTCGAGCCGTGGAAATAGCCTCTTGCATAAATGCAGGGTAAGACTGCGTACAATAGACTCTTGCTTCCCCAGACCCCGCGCATAGTAGGATCTTAGGGCAGCTACAATAGCCTACCCTGATGCAAGAATCAGTATCTGTTTACACGACTCGAGCCCGTGACCTATAAGCCACTCGGAGACAACTTTACTGTTGCTCCACGGCTCGCCTTAGTGAAAGGAAAAGGAATAAAAATGGAAACTGAATGAAGAAAAAATATGGAAAAGTTGATTGCTCACAACATCCACCAGCAGATCAAAAGAGAAATTACCTTGTAGTATTTGAGCAACTGGGGTCTTTTCTTCTTAAATGTAGGAGTTAGAAGGTCTCGTTCCATGTCAAATGGCTGAGGATCAAGGTGTACAGCTTTTATGAACTCAAAGCCCTTCAGCTGCAAAAAGATGATCATATTTATATAAGTTTCGGAATATCTCCATAGGATGGAGCGTTTCTATTCCATGCGTTTTATCCTATGTTGTGCAGACTCTCCAAAATGTTGCCCCACCGGTGACGGATCCTCCAAAAATACACTATTTTTGGAGGATCTGACACGCACCCGGAGACATTTTCGGAGAGTCTGAGCAACATAGGTTTTATCAAAGAGTGCAACACATGCACTATCAGAAAAAGCAACTGCAATGAGGAGAACTAACCTTCTTTTCTTTTCCAGCTTTTGTGAGCTCTCCAAGTATGTACTCCTTCACTTTTGGATTTTCACACAGCGAATCAAAATCCCCAGATACGCCATTCTGTTGGGCCCATTGTTCAACTGCTCGTTGGTTTGGGTTAAGAACAGCAACAAGGAAAGACTCGAAACTGTTTCCATATATCCATATCTGGAGTCGAGGTAGAAAAAGAAATCAGTCCACTTTCATCAGTTCACGTCTAACATGAATAGACTACGTCACCAGTTAACCAGAGTATCTAATCCAAAAAAATCAACATGAAAAAACACATTCTGGTTGAATAACAGTCCTCTTTCGTAAAAGCATATTATTTCCTCGAAGCTAGACCACTAACGCTCGACACTAAAGATGAATATTGCTCAACCTCATTCATGTAGAAAGCAGAAATTGCACGGACGAAGTGGCCGAAGATACCAATGAAGAAAAGTATCCCTTCTGAACCATGTTTTTGCTATAATTAAGAGGCCATTACATCTAAAGTAGATACTTACAGAGTCAATAACAGGATTATTGCCGTATATATTCTCCAAATTCTCGACAGCAACATATTCACCTTGAGATAGCTTGAAAATGTTCTTCTTGCGATCAATTATTTTCAAGCTACCATTTGGTTGCCACTCACCAATATCACCTGAAGAAAGAAATGTTAGATCCAAGGTCCATTCAAATTCTATCTGACAAGCAGACATTAATCAGTTCAGCTTCAACATGAAAAAACAAACCTGTGTGGAACCACCCATCAATCATGACTTCTTTTGTTAGGTCCTCACGCTTGTAATAACCTGAAAAAAGAGTGTCGCCCCTCACACATACTTCTCCACGTGGCGTGCTTGATAGAGCATCATATGCCATTTCAGGGACGGACTCCAAGCACACATCCACATTGGGCACCGGGGGACCAACGGTACCAAGCATATCATACTGGTTTGGTAGTGAGACAAATGTACCAGCACATGTTTCAGTCAGACCTAAATGAGAATAGAAAGAAAAGACGTTCATTATCCAGCAACTAGAAAACAAAGTCTTGCAATTACTACATATGTTGGATCATTAAAAATCTAGGAGATGCTCCCATCAATCAAGTTCTATAAAGAGATGATTTTACATTATACCATCTATGTTTGAGATAAAAGCTAAAAGCCAACAATTTCTTCATCCATATATCAGCTAATCACATAATATATTGAAAGAATGGGATACCATATCCTTGAAGAACATGGCAACATGCCACAACTCGCAGAAAAGCTTCCACATGAGCTGCAAGGGGCGCTGCTCCAGATAATATAAGACGTACTTTGCCTCCTAGCCCTTCTTTTACCTTAGCAAAAGAACAACAGGAGTTACGGACTAACTGAAAAATGGAAAGAAGAATAGGAAAAAATGGATTTGCTAGCTGCTCCAAGGGCATTTCCAATACCTTACTGAAGACAACTTTGTCAGAAAGCGGAGAAGCTTCAAAGTGTTTACGTCCCTTCTTCAAATTGTAGTGTTTGCTGTAGAAGTTCAAAAGTTAAGGTAACAGCCTCCACCACTAAAAATAACTCAAACTATGATTTACTTTTATGCTAACCAAAAATCACAACCAAAGTTGTCCAATATACTACACCTAAATCATGGAAGAAATGATCAGTTTAAATTCAGGTGCGAAAAAGCATGTATGCGAACAGAAAATATTATTTCTTCCATCCAATGTCAACAAGCCTCGGTTAGCTTTCTAGGGAGAGTAAAATGCTTGATTTATTATACTGAGTTTGGTAAATAAACTATCAAAAGATAAGAGAAAGTCCAGAATTTGTCCCCATCAAATTTGAAATAATATAAAGTAGTACTTAGTTTATATCAATATGACCTTTTCATATAAATAAAAAAGTAGTATTTTAATTCTTGTTGATTGTCCACAAAAGGATTACATTAATCTGAATAATTGGAGGAGAAAAGTTTTAGTTTAGGGAAAGAGGTCATATTTTAGGGATGGGCCAAAAAAAAGAGTAAGCTAAATAGTCAGCATATGGTCGCTGAAGATAAGCATAATTAGAAAGTTAATATTTTTTTTAAGAAAGAGTCAATAGGTTAGCTTATGGATACAAATGCTTATGTTCCAGAAGAAGTTGCCATATTTTACTTCATTTGACATGGAAAAAATGGAACAGCACTTACTAAGCATAGGCAAGATTGAACAATGTGCTTTTAAGCCGACCCCCAGAAGAAATTTTCTGTTGCAAACCTGAGAATGTTTAAACGAACTAGTCAAAATATATCCAGCATTTCGACAAGGCATAGAAGGCACTCAGTCAAAGGTACACCAATAAGATAAGAATGTGAATAATTGGACCACAAAGATATTACCTGAATATATTCTGTCTAGTACACGAGGTACAGCACAGAAGATAGTTGGTTTCAGCTCTCCAATATCTTCGGTAAGTAACTTGACATCCTGTGGACATGATTAGGAATGCATAAGTATAATCTGTACCATGATTTAGCTGAAGATCTGAACATCTTACCCCTCGCCAAAATCCTATTGAGGCACCATGATTAATGAAACATTCTTCGATAACCCGATCAAAGATATGTGCCAGTGGAAGATATGAAAGATATACATCATCCACTGTCAACTGCAATGTGAAAAGGTCAGATCGTCAAGCCTATAATGTAGCTATGCTTTATATCAGAAGGCAGGAAAATAAAGAACAAATAATTCATTACCGACTCATTCACACTCCCAAGCAGACGCTGTACTCCAGCTATAAGAGTAACAATGCTATTATTTGAAATCAGCACACCTTTGGGATCTCCAGTCGTTCCACTAGTATACATTATTGTACAAATGTCTTCCTTCTTTTTCACTGGAAGATCAAATTGTTTTTCACTTCCCTGCACATTGAGGAGTTTGCGCGTTAGTTCAAAGGGCATATCAACAGTTTCATGTTGGTCATCTCAGCAGATCATTCCATGTAAATGTCAAGACTACAAACTTATTCCAAAGAGTTGATCAACATTTTTTTTCCAGTGACATCACTGGCTGCATTATACGAGCCTAAAACAAATATTACAATGGAAAGAAGAATTTGAAGGTGGAATCAGAAATTTAGCAAGCAAAAAAAATTAAAAAACAAGATTAAACGAAAATGTGCAAATCTGAGTTACTCTCGAGTCATATAACTCCATATACGAGATTAAGAAAACAAAAAATTTTATTCCCCATTTGTTGTCTCATATTCAAAACCACAATCTTAGTATCAAAATATAAGTTATAACACTCCTTAATGATGATGTCTAACAAAACACTAGACAATTCTGATAACTATAGAAGTAAAGAGAAGTCTTACCAATTGTAGAAACTCATCCCACGAGTATAGAGCCACCCCACACTTTTCAACATCTTCCTTCTGTTGAGGAGTGACATTCCCAAAACTCACAACAGCTGGTGATTACAAATAGGAAACTAGTTTGTTATACCATTTCATCAATCCACACTTTAAAATAGGATCTGAATTTATAATCGACTTACTCTTCAAGTACTTTGCTGCATTGGGAAAAGTTTTCAGAAGCTGAAAAGGGATGAGCACATATTTTAGTAAGAAAGGACATCCCTAGATGTTAAAAGGCATAGCCTCCCAAATATAATAGTAAAGCATCTGAAGCAACAAACTTTAGAAACAATAATTTTTGCCTTTGCAAATGGATTTTCAAGGAACCGTCTCAAACATAGTGGTGTCAAGGAAAATATAGAATACGATGCGCTACCCAACATGATATAGTAATGGAACAGTGATATTTGAATCTGAAATGTGTATCTTTTTAAAACAGCACACTGATCCTCAAACAAATTAGTCTTATTACTGAATAGGTGAATCAAATGGATTCCACTATTAAGCTCTTAATAAGTCGTGGCTTATGAGACATGAATGTTCTATACCAAGTATGAGGATCAACATGCCTGTGGAGTCAGACGTCTCAGAATATAAATCAGCCGTCAAGCAAAAGTTTTAATTTTGAACAGGCATACCTCAGGAAGTTTTTTCTCTTCAACAAAAGCAATTTTAACCTCGGCATGGTTAATGATAAATTCCACTGCACCAGCACCTAAAGCACACAAAGAAGATTATTTTCGGTCATTACATAGCATGAGGTTTCTTCTATTTTCAGAGATAAACATAAAATAGAAGGCCACATGAAAAACGCATCTTGTTTAACCAATCCAAGAAGATGCCTTCTATCTATAAAAGTAACACCAAGAATGATAAATTACAAAAAGAAAAAGCAAACACTAGAAAAATGAGGAAGACACTCAAACCACTATTCTAACCAGAGGAGGATGCATACCTAAGGTGTCATACAGAGGAACACAGTAAAGTCCATGAGCATTGCATGCCTGCAATGATAGAGTCGTTATCAGAGTAACAACAATTACGGAGAAGGTTTAATTTCTAAAATATCCTAAAACAAAATATTGATATAATATGCAGCAGAAAACAGGAACATCAAAAGGACAATACGAAGAAGGATAGAAAGTGGAGTCCCAACCGACCTCCTAACCCACACAGTGCTTACAAGAATATTCAAGCATAGGCAACCTTAATTATTTCACTAAATCAGGGTTCCTTCTAATTGTCATATTTAACTATGTGTTATATACAACAACAACAACATATCGAGTATTATCCCACACCGTGGGGTCTGGGGAGGATAGTGTGTACGCAGACCTTACCCCTACCTTGTGAGGATATATTTAACTATGTGCTATATACGAAATAAATATATGGTTGTTTAAATTTATAGTGTAAGGCCAGCAATTCAACCGAGAGAGATTAGTTTAAAAGAAGAAAAGATGGCATTTTGATTGCCGAAGATAATCAGACCAACTATGATCGATACATCAAAAACTAAATGTTATGTACCTCTTCATCAGCTAGGAAATAATTATACGAATAAAATACAAACAAAAAGTGGCAGTGGAGGTCCTTAATTTTGTTTGAAGATCATCAAACAGAAAAAAGGAGGAAATCGAAAAAAATAGAAGGAATAGAAAAATTTACCTCCATGCTCATTATCCACTCAGGGCAATTGGCACCATAGATACCACATTTGTCTCCCTAACATCAGAAGTCAAATTGAAGTGAGATACTGATTGAATGTACAAATAATCAAGGAAAACGAGCACTAAGAGACTGGCTAAAAAGTCCTATACACGAGTCTACACAAGAAAACAATATGTAGAGAACACACACTAACTTCAAAAAGAGTAAGTGAAATATAATTCAACAATAAAATCTCTCCATTGTTAAAGGAGTGAATTCTAAAGATCCTAACTGGACCATTGGATAAAGTGAACCAAGCTTTATATTCACCCATAAAAATAAAAAAAAGAACAGAAGTGAACCTAGCTTTTTGTTGCCTAATAGAACTAGACAACAAATGAGTAGCTAAACTGCACAGATAAGGCATCATCATCTGCAGTATTTGATGACACAACTCAAACACTAGAAGGTAAATAAAAATTTATAGTTAGCATTATTCTCGCAGTCAACCAAGCTTTCAGCAAGGTAAATCAAATACAATATAGGAACTCACTTCGTCCACACCACAACTCCGGATGGAATTTCCTACTTTAATCACAATGTCATATACTTCTTTGTAAGACGTCCACACATACTTGCCAGGCTGAAAATAATAACAAATAGATGAATCAGCTAAAAGCAATTTAGAAAAAGAGAACCCCCAGATTGTTAGAAATAGTAACAACGTACTTTTCCATCTACAATCTCACGGCGTCCAAGCATCCGATTGTTAGGATATGTTTCCACTGACAAACTGTGACATAGACAAGAAAATGCCTGTAAGATCTGCTATTGGATAATAATGAAATTAGTCATTTGAGCACACTGGCAAATATCTACAAGCATTTATTGACTAAAAGAAATAGCTGCATGTCTAACAAACTACCAGATCAGCATTTACTAGAACAAACACGGACAAGTCAAAGTTTAGGCTTGTACAGTCCGAGAGCAAGCTTGTATATGAAGTTATCCTGAATAGAGGAGCACAATAAAGCTCAAAAATCTACACGCCCCAAGCACCTACTTGGTGCCACTTTTTCGTAATACTTAAAACTTACCTTATCAAAAAAAAAAAAACTCGAAAGTCTAATGCCTTTCCTTACTAATGGAGAAAGACTACATTGAAGTGATGTCAATGAATCAACTGTAGTCAATCCCAAACTAGTGGGGTTCAACTATATGAATCCTTTCCGTCCATTCTGCTTCATACAGGCCCATTTTGAAGTTATATTCTCTATAGAATTATGCCTAATTTATTTAAAGATACTCACTCTTACAGAGCAAAACAGCCTGCTATGATTTTTTAGCTTTTTATTTTTATAACCGAGAAATCTCCAATCGCCAACTGGCGCACAGTTCGAAACTCAATGGATATTGGATAATGGCCACACCCCTCTACCATTCTTCACTTACAAACTACTCTACCAGGTTACTGTCTGCAGCTGGTTTTGAATCCCTCACGCTGTATCACGAGCTGCAATCTTACCACTAGACCAAAGCAGATGTATTTCCTATATTCATGCTCAAGGCAGTACAATGTCTTAAAGGTAAAGGCATCTGTGACATGCATGTGCACGTGACCAGTAGTAGCATTATCAGTGAAATCATGTAACTTATGCATATAATGAATTGCCAAAAAACTGTGACTTTTTAATCATATGAAGTAGTAAGAGTGAAGATTTTGCGGAAAAAAAGAAAAAGTCAACATCAATTCTTGGAACTTTTTGTTAGTCATCTCATTCTCAACACAAACAAATTTTGCTACTCATCACATACATAAAGCTAAAAGACTAGATCTTTTGTAGCCGAATTAAACAATTGGATCCAAAATAAAATTAAAATCAATTTTATCCAATTTAAAGAAAAATTAGAGAAATTGCCAATATTCTGCAGAAAAAGCTAGTAAAAGTCAAAATCAATTTTTGAAACTTTGCTGCTCATCAAATACATAAAGCTAGAATACTACACCCTTCATAGCCAAATTTACAATCAGATTAAGAAAATATTATTTAAATCAAGTTTATCAAAAAAAAATAAAAAATTAGAAGCCTATAAGAATTGCGAAGGACATTTATAAATTAGATCAAATTTAAATATTGTGCAAAAAAAGTAAAATAAAAATCAAATCTTTGAACTTTAAGCTACTCATCAGATACATAAACCTAAAAAATATTCCACCTTTTCTTAACCCAAACAAACAACTAAATTCAACAACAACAACAAAAAAAAAAAAAAAAAAAAAAAATCAAAATTTTAAATTTAAAGACAAAAAAGACAAGAACCCAAAAGAATAGCAAATCAAAGTAACAGAAAAATTAGAACTTTATTCTACTGATCAAATACATAAGGCAAAAAATGCTCCATCTTTACTAATCCAAACAAACAATCAGATTCAACAAAAAAAAAACAAATTTTTAAATAAAAATTTTAAAAAGAAAAAAAAAACAACCCAAAATTTTAGCAAAGTAAATTAACATATAAAAAGATTAAAACTTTTTTAGTCCTAACCGGAAAATATCCCAACAACTGTCAAGTCCAGGAATAGGAGGAGGAAATCCATCTTTAGCAAAAAGACTTCTATAAACAGCACCCATTGATGGCTTTCCATTTTGGGAAGGTTTTGCTGGTTCAACTTCTACTATGAACTTATCTTGTGCCATTCTTGATCCCTCTTTTTCTCTTCTAAAAATACCCCAAAAAAACTGTCAATTTATACACAGAATATACGTGTATGAGAAAATTGGATTAAATGGGTGTCTTTAGTTTGGGGTGGGGTGGGGTGGCCGGGGTGGGGGTGGGGGGGTTGGTAGTTGAGTGGTGTTGGGTAAGCTGAAACTTGAAAGAATGAGAGAGTTGAATAGGCTGTAGGAATTTTCTTTGAGTTTTGGCCTTTTCTTTATTTTTTGGCCTTTTCTTGACTAAAGTGGGAAGACGACTACTGGTTTTCTAACAGTGAATATTGACCAATGGCTAATTTCTGAAATAAATACAGGTAGCTTGTTGGACTATTCCAAGTTCCAACCCTATATTTTCTCCCTTTTTTATATTCAGATTTTATTGCTTTACTCTTCTTTTTTTCAACACAAAAATACAGCCGGTGTTTACTTCAATTTCTTCTAGTATACATACCGAGTAAATTTGTTTGTCAAAACTTAGACAGATAAAAAGAAATCGCTTACGTTAATTTAAACACTAAGGGCCGTTTGGTATGAGGGATAGGGTGGAATAAGGTGGTATAAGATGTGAGATTAAATTTATATTGTATTTGGTTGGCAATATAAATTTATCCCTCGAACCAAATAAGGTATAAATTTAATCTCAGACTTAATCCAGGATATCTCATCTTATATTGTGAGATTATTTTATGAAGAATTAATCCAAATAGTTGTCCATCCAATCGTTTAAACTAAAAATAGTTAGTGGAGGTATAATGTATGTATAATTTATGTATTATATGTGTATAATCGATATATAATCTATGCATATGGCTAGAAAAAATAAATAATGAATATGATCGGCTATTAATATAATCCCATAATAATTTAGTCTGCATAACAAACGGCCGCTAAGCTCTCGTGATTTTACAATATGATTTAATGTTAACGTTTTATGATCAAGTTATTGATAAATCAAATCTCGATCAACTTCTATAATAATAACTAGGAATAGGATCATATGAAAATTATAAACTATATAAACTGATTATGTTAATAATGTTTATGTTGATTGTCATATTTTTCAAGTTATTGATTGTCATATTTTTCAAGTTATTGATCCACATTCTATCTTTGATCTATGATTGAGGATTATTTTTTATCATATAGATTATGCACCCTGTCTAATAAATAGTTATATAAAACTATGTTTGTATGTAATTTGATACGATTAACGCAAAAATAAAATAAAATAAACAGGAATAGTTAGATAGATGAACAAAAATTATATCTCACCTCAAAAACTTCATAAAATTGGAAGCAAGATTACTCTTTTATCAATCTTCCTTATTATCGCTATCGAATAATTCTAGATAGACTGTGGTGGAATTGTAAGTACTCCTTCATCCTTAATTAGGGGTCTCGGGTTCGAGTTCCTAGATATGAAATCACCTTTGTTATGGAGCACTTTACCCCCTACCCCTCCCCCAATATGAGACTTTCCGGCGTGAATCCGAATTTAGTCGAGCCCCAATTTAGTCGAGCGCTTAATCCTATGGTTTTAGATAGCCTAACATTTTCGTTAAACATCAATTCATATTTAATGTGACGTATTATTATAGTAGTAAAAGTTATTGCTAACCCTAACACGAAAGTGATGTATCAGAATTCAAAAAATCTTGTTTTTTTTTTATAAAGGATTGGCGAGGTAGTCGATGTTTTAATTTCCTTGTAAATCTTTCAAAACATTATGAGATTTTCAGAATATGTTACATTATCGAGTTATTTAAGAGCTTATAGATAATAATATTGATTGGAGAGTGTTAAACTTACTATATTGTTAAACTATATATGTTAATTACTGTCTAACTTAAATCTTTTACTCTTATCATAACCATTTTGTATTTTCTCTCTCTCTCTTTTTAGTGTACATCATAAACCATTTTATGTCTCCAAGAGGACAATTTAGTGATCAAGAAGTCATAACTGAAATTGAATAATGGTTTAGAGACGGAATTAGGATTTAGATTTTATGGTTCTAGATTTTAGAACAACAATTTTAAGTGTTTATAATTGGGTTCTAAATTTAATATTTTCACATATTTCATGAAATTTTTAACAAAAATATATTGTTTGAGAGCAAAAACTATTGGATTCAGCCGGACCTGTAGCCGGGCTTCTAGCTCCGCCCCTAGGTTTCATGACCTTCTGATACACAATTGAGTTTTCCACATTAATTGTCAACTACGTGACAAAGGGCTGAACTTAATAGGTGTAGGTTCACGTAAATCTAGTAGCTTTTACATATTTTGTATATATATTAAAAAATTTATTAAATATTTAATCGTGAATTCAATTGCTTATTGTGTATTTACTTAAAATCACTATTGGAACCCATAAAATTTAATTCCTGAATTTGCATGACAGATAAAAAAGAACTACTATTACTTTTAATGTTTTTGAACTAATCAAACTCTCTAGATGGAGGGCCATAACTTTAGTGAATTACCAACATTTATAAAATTCAAGAAATTAAATACGAATAATAATTAATTCTCCCATAAGTCTAGAACGTGGATGTGTTCCACCTCACGAACTCGGTCTTCTGCATGTTACATTCAAGGGCGAGTGGAATGCGAATTTTTTTGGGTTTCTCATACGGTGGACGGTATCCGCATTGGAGCCTTATTATATTTGGATTCGCGCCGCGTATGGCCCTTATTCGTGGGGTAGCGCTCTCTACCAATGATTTTTCCATAATCAGGACTCGAACTCGAGATCTCTGGTTAAGGAAGGAACCGTCTCATCCACTGCACGACATCCTTTGATGGTAATACAAAATAATTATACTTTAACACCAACAAGGAAAAGGATTCTAGTTGACTTTTCCTGCAAAACGTACTATTCTTCCCTTCTTATTATACATACATAATTAATAATATTCTCGAACTTTATCTCAAAATATAAAAATTATTCTCTCAATTTTATGGACAGTACGGACATCAAGGTAAGGAAAAACAACTATAAATATAAGATGAAAAGTTTAATTTATAAAGCAAAGGAGTCAAAAATGAAAAATTTATGTGCTCCCTTTTGCTATTTTATCTGCTACTTAAGTAAGAAATATTTGTCACTTTAGAAAATCAAAGAAATATTAATTTTTGTTGCGAGAAGACATATGAACACATAGTCATTAACTACTCATTTCAACATTAAATAATGGTAATTTAAAAAGGATTTAAAGATAATGAAAAACTAGAATTAGCTATAAACATCATTATTAATTTATTGCTAAATCGCTCGTAGCTAATATAATTTTGTGATAATTTATCATTAATCTGTCACTAAGAGCTCATTTGGTCAAGCTGTCAAAAATTACTTATTTTAAAAAATACTTTTGTTTATAAGTGCTTTTCGGAAAAGTACTTTTGAAGATTAGCAATTTGTGTTTGGCCAATTCGTTTGAGAATTTTTTTTTTGCGATATGTGATAAATAAATTATGTTTGGCCAATCTTTCCAAAAAGTACTTTTGAGTATCAAATTATGATAAAGGACAATAAAATTTTAGTTTAAAACTAGCATTATTTAAAAAAGAAAAAAATTAAATATTTATTATAAAAGAATTTAATTTAATTTTTTATTTTTATGTCGTTAAAGTATAAAATATAAAGTAATATACATTAAAGATTTTAATCTATACAATATAAGTATATGAAAGCAACTATATTGGTAAGAACATATGTGCTTACAATATGAAAAAACACTATTAATTCCTGCAAAAATAACAAATTAGGTAGTATTGCATTATGTCAACTATATTATATGCATGCACGTCAAAAAAATATAAATAAAAATGACTGAAGATCATATAATATTAGTATACTATAAAAGAAAAAATGAAATCACCTTATGAATAAAGTGTTTGAATATGGTAATAAGCATTGTTATTTACAGAGTAATAAGAGAAGAAAAAAAAAAGAAATGACGAAAGAAAAGTGAAGAGATCTATTTATAGTACAGAGATTATTTCAAATAGGAATAAGAGAAGAAGAATAAAAATACGTTACAAATAAAAAAGAGAAAAAGGGGATGGTAGAGATAAAAAAATTAAAGGTTTAATTAATAAGTGTTGTAAAACCTATAGTTAATGTGGATGTCCACTACTCCCACTATTTTCACCCATGATGTGAATATCCTCTCATACTCATCACTATTATGATTGTAACTCTCACACATCCACAATCTCTCCCCATGATCTTCTCCTATGATCTCAATTATTAATATCATGTTTAAGACAATCATTTTGTAACCTTCATATGTAATAGTATAAGTAGAGGCATGAAATGTGAGATGGAAGACACTTGAACACTTGATGAAATAAGAAAGTTATCTCTTCTTCTTTTATTCTACTTAGCTACTTGTTTTATATTGTTACTTTGAGCTACATTTCTTAACACGTTATCAGCACGAAGCTGAGCTCTTCTCGTTATTCAGGTATATTTGTTCATTTTATTTTGTTCGTTGCATATTTTGATTTCATGATTAGTATCTTTAATATGAAGTTTTATAATTTCTCACATCTCTAGATATGTGTAAAAATAAAGAATTCTATGTTTCTTTATTTTAAGTTATTTGTATGATTGTCATGTGAAAGTTGCTAATTTTCATGTTAATAGAATTAATTGAGAGAAAAATACTTATTTTATGTTGTTCGACATTTGAAATTGTGTTAAAGTTAGAAAACATTTCTGTTCTAATTAACATCAAAGATATACTAATAATTTATCTACTTCTTTCGGGGTAGGGGTAAGGTCTGCGTACACACTATCCTCCCCAGACCCCACTAGTAGGATTTTACTGGGTTGTTATTATAGTTGTATATACTAATAATTTGAAGAAACAAATAGTATTCTTTTCTATGGAATTATCACTTTAGTGTATATAGATCACAAATTTGATATTATGTCAATTTTTAAGATTCTTTACGTTGTCATCCTAATGATTTCTAGTTATTTATCATCTTTGATAGTTTTACTATGTCGAATTTGTCAAAGCTTGAGTTTGTGGCACTTGACATTTCTAGAAAGAATTACCTATCATGGGTTCTCGATACTGAGATTCACTTAGCCGCTAAAGGCCTCGGTAACACCATTACTCAGGGTAATGAGACATCAAGCTAAGACAAAGCGAAGGTCATGATTTTCCTTCGTCATCATTTAGATGAAGGTTGAATATTTGACAGTGAAAGATCCACTTGAATTGTGGACTGGCCTGAAGGAAAGGTATGATCACCTTAAGGCTACGGTATTGCCAAGGGCTCGATATGAGTGGATGCACCTACGGTTGCAAGATTTTAAGACCGTAAGTGAGTATAACTCTATTGTATTTTGAATAACTTCCCAATTGAAATTATATGGGGTTGTTATGAATCACGATGATTTGTTGGAAAAGACTCTTACAACTTCTCATGCCTCAAATATAGTATTACAGCAGCAATTCGTGAAAGGGGTTTTAAAAAGTATTCTGAATTGATCTCATGCTTTCTGGTGGCTGAGCAACATAATGCCCTTTTGCTGAAAAATCATGAAGCTCATCCTACAGGGTCAGCTTCGCTTCCTGAAGCGAATATGGCATCTAGACGTAATAAGTTTAGAAAAAGATAAAATAATAATCATGGTCATATGAATATAAGTGGGCATAGCAATAGTAAGAGACGATATAATAATCGTCATCGTGGTGGTCGTGGCAAACGAGAGAACAATATGGCTTCTCAAAACAATCCTTCAAGAAGAAAAAGCAGTAACTGCCATCGCTGTGGCATAAAAGGCCATTGAAAAATTAAATGTCGTGCACCTGAGCATTTTGTCGGGCTTTATGAAAACTCCATCAAAAGAAAAGCAAATAATGTTGGAGCATCTTCTGCTAATGCCCCAGTGGAGTCTCACTTGACCTTTAAAAATGATTTTGAGGCAGGACCTTCAAATTAAAATGATGACAATGCCGAGGCAAATCTTGCTTTGAGTGATGATGATTTTAAAGGCCTAGATGATCTTACTCATTTGGAAGTTGAAGACTTCTTTGGAGATGAAAACTAAAGTTTGATAATTTTACTGGGGAATGCAATTATGTTATTTTTATTTTCAGTATTTTTTTGTCTCGTTCTAAAGTTTTTATTTTCAAGTAGTACTTAAGTTGTCTTATGTTGTTGTTGATGTTGTTAGTTTTTTAGTATTTCTCATGGTGTACTTTAATTTTTTATGAAGAAAATAAAATTCCCTAGTTTTTAATTGGATCCAAGATGAGTAATGAAGATTTATGTTTGTTGGATATTGCTACAACTCACACAATATTAAGAGAAAAGAAATTTTTCTCTTATTTGGTTATGAAAAATGCCTATGTTAATACAATATCTGGTAGTACAAAGTTGATTGGGGGCTCTGGAAGAGCGACCTTATTACTACCTGGAGGAACGATATTAACTATTGATAATGCATTGTATTGTAGTAAGTCTCAAAGAAACTTGTTGAGTTTCAAAGTTATTTGCCAAAATGGCTACCATGTTGAGACATCAAACGAAAGAAAGGTTGGGAGTATATGTAGGTTATGAATCTCCTTCTATTATTAAATATCTAGAGCCTATGATAGGAGATTTGTTTACAACCAGATTTGTTGATTGTCATTTTGATGAATCAATTTTTCCAACATTAGGGGGAGAAAATAAGCAGGTGAAAAAGGGGATAGATTGGAACGTATTATCTTTATCTCATTTGGATCCTCATACAAATCAATGTGAACAAGAAGTTCAAAAGATCATTTATATGCAAAATATTGCAAATCAATTGCCATATGCATTTACTAACCTTCCACGGGTTACTAAATCACATATTCTAGCTGTAAATCCTCCAATTCGAGTTAATGTCCTAGCTGGATAGTATGATAATGCAAATGAGTCTAGGCCACGTCTTAAATGTGGTAGACCAATCGGTTCCAAGGATAAGAATCCTCATAAAAGGAAAGGATCAAATGATCAAGTTGATCATAACATGGAGGCAATTACTCAAGAGGAGCATAAAGGCATAGTAATTGATAAGACCTCACACGAGGTTCTAGTACCTGAAAATGATGAAAATAAAGAGATCTTATGTCACGACCCGGATTTTCCATCCTCGGAAGTCGTGATGGTACCTATTGGTGAAAGCTAGGCAAGCTGATCATTTGAATTATTTACCTTTTTCCCAACTTAACTCTTTAACAATTTAGAACCAACATTATGTAAACAGCGGAATTTAATAAGTGGAGGACTAAATGAAATATTTTAATAAAGATGTCAATACCAATCCATACATAAACTACTCAAGACTGGTGTCATAACTTCACAGACGGTCTAGGAATACTACAATCATGGTCCGAAAAATAAATACAATACTGTCTCGAAAATACATAAATGAAACAGGATAAAAGGATAGAGGGAAACGCCAGAGCCTGCGAACGCCTGCAGGACTACCTTGGATCTCCGAATGGACTGAAAGCAGCAACCAAAAGCTACGGTCTGTATGCTCCAGTACCGGGATCTGCACACAATGCAAAGTGTAGTATCAGCACGATCGACCCCATGTACTGGTAAGTGCCTAGCCTAACCTCGGCAAAGTAGTGACGAGGCTAGGACCAAACTACCAAATAAACATGTGCAGTTAAATCATATACATTGCAAAACTGTACAAATAAAGATAGGAAGGGGGAGTCATGTTGCGGGGCAAATAGCAACAGAAACCAATAGTTAAATGTAAAGAACGTCGTAACCCGATTATCAGTAAAAGTCATAAAATCAAAATAAGTGCATGTGAGCACGTGATTTTTGCTTCACGTAAAAACTACTCCAAAAGAAATCAAAAATAAAACAAAATTCTCTTGGTGTGCAATTTTTAGAATTTACGTGGCATTTTTGGATAATTATTTGTGTTTTTGTCCGTAAATATTTACTTTGTTGTAGTTAATTGAAAAATAAAAAAAATTAATTACATGTTGCATGCATATCTAGGATTTAATTATGCATTTAAGAATTAATTAAACCATTAATTGGCTCTAAAAGGAAAATCATAAAAACATGCGTTTTATTCTATTTGTTGTCATTGTATGATTTTTTTAAGGTCTAAATTTGTGTGTTAATTGTTGTAAGTGTTAATTAATATTTGTGTGGTTTTATTTTTGATTTTACAATTTAATTAGAAATTGTGTTTAAATTGTTAATTAAAAGAAAAAAATGAAAAGAGTTAAAAATATAAGGCAAATCGGATCTGGACCAAAATTTTAGACCCAAAAATCAGGCCCAAACATTCAAAAGACCCGGTCCATTTCAGCCAGTCCCTCAGAAGACTCGAACGACGTCGTTTCTGAGTCTCAAATCTGGGCCGTTGATTTGTTTCAATCAAACGGTCCAGTTCAGCCCCTGCATAATTGAAACGACTCCGTTTTAGGTGATCAGATCAGGACCGTTCATCGCTTTTGATCTAATAGCTCCCAGGCTTTCCCTCATGACCCGACCTACTCCTATCTGAGACCGACCCAATCCCCACTAAATCAAAACGACATCGTTCCCTTAAGTGAAGAAATCATGGCCATCAATCTCACCTAATCCAACGGCCAGGATCCATCCACCCCTCCCCTATATAAACTTGATCTTCTACCCCAGCACCCCCCAAACCAAACACCCCCCCCCCTTCCTGTTCGTCTCTTTCAGAGACAAACCCTAAACCCTAGCCGCCTTAGCTCCCCCTCGCCTAAAACCCGGTGACAACAACGTCGCCGGCCACCACCTTAACACCATAAGACCATCTGACCACCCCCATTCCAAATATGCTACTCGTTTGGTTCGAATCTTCCCCCATCTTCTCGAATCTTCATTTGAAGATTCGAGCCAAACGGAAACCTACACCAACCAACCCCAAACTCACCCCAAGGCACCCCCTAACCACCCTCGTTATGGATCTGTTGGTTGCTCATCTCAAATCTTCCTAGAACTTCTCGAATCTTCATTTGAAGATTCGAGCCAACTTATATCTACCCCAACCAGTCCTTAATTCACCCAGTTACTCCCCTAACCTCACTCGTAACCAAACCAAGCTTGGTTTGGTTCGAATCTAACCAGAAACCTTAGTGGGATTTTAGTGGAAAATTCATATTTCAATAAGAAAAGGGTCGGGCAGTAGGTTGGAAGGGGGGTAGACTTGTATAAAAGGGTGTTGAGGCTGGAAATTGAAAAAAAAGAAGTTGGAGAGAGGGAGGAGAGATGATTTTTCCAGAGAAATAAAGTGCATATAGGCTGGATTTTGATTCTAAAAGGTTCAGAAAATAGTTTAAGCGCTAAGGCTGGATTTTTGAGAGAAAAGTACAGAGAGAGATAGAGTGTTAAGGCTGAACTTTTACATTAAGAGTTTCAGGCTGCTTTTCTTGAGTGTTTGACAAATCAGAAACTATTGTTTCCTTGCATCTGTTTGTGTTTCATTTTGGTACTGTTGGGTTTCAGTTTAGTATTTCCTGGGTTTCTGTTGGTGGAGTACTGATTGCATTAAGTTCATGGGTTTTCCTGCTTGGTTTTAATCTTTCCTAGGATTTCTGCTATTTTTGGCTACTGGTTTACTGGTTGTTGCTGTACTGCTGTGTTGCTGTGTATGCTACTGCTGTTTTCTGCACTGATCTTCCTCTTCTTCTCTTTGCTTTCCAAATACCAGGTACACAAATTGATACACTGGTTCTTGTAGGCTGAAACTTGAAGCATGAATACAAAGAAATGAAGAGTTGAAGTTTTAAATTCATTGTAGTTGTCTACTTATTTGTATATACATTAGAATACATCTTTCATTAGAATCATGTAGGTGTTTGTTTATGTATAACTGGACATGCCTTTTGTAGTAGTTTAGTGAGAAAACTGCCCATGTATGCTTAGTTAGAAGGATTGATGTTATAGTAATTCATGTTCTGTTACTTCAGTATTATTTGTTAAATAGTATATATCAAAAGCATGTCAGGCCATTTAGATTATTCTTAAACATTCAATAGTTATCTCATCGAACAAATGGCCTGTTTCTGAACTGGTAGGAACATTGTTTAATTAGATACCATTGGTTAATTTCACGCATGTAAATGGTTTAGGATAAAAAATTAGATTTCCGAGTTCTTTCATTCCAGTAGAATGCCACTTTAAATTTGCAGAAATCTGTTAACAAAATGACACCATTTTTTGCAAGCTATGAATATGTGTAGAAACCATTAACTAGACCCTATTGGATTAAGGATGGCCGGGGTCCAGTTTTACCCCATATACGTTGGACCTGGGCCCATAAGTGGCAAACGGATCGCCCTTATTGCATCATTTTCAGAATTAATGAATCGTATTCAAAACTTAACTATAATAACCCGCAAGCATGTAAATAAATTAGGTACTTTTCTTCTTTTATTTTAGAGACGGACGGAAATAGAAAAACATAGTTACTATAGGACAATCCTTTAAAATAAAATGAGGTGTGCCTCGCCAGAGAAATCACAAGTTGCGGGGCCCTCGATAAAAAGACATAATAAATGGATAGACTTCGGGATCAGCCGCTTAGTGAACTCCATGATCCTTCCCCAAAAATAACAATACGCTAGTCTCTTTAGGACGCGTCTTTAATAAATTACGTCCTTAAATATGGGTGTGCATTTATGTAACCCAAATCCAAATCTCAACGGAGTCGAAACGTGTCAATAACCACGAGTACATTGATTGTGACGAGGTTCGAGATACGTTTTCACAACGTTGCAATTCCTTGTTAAAATAACAATAATAATAATAAAAGTGGTAAAAGAGTCATAACTTACACCAAGTGCATAATTGTTAAAATCAGATAAATAAGCCGAATATAATAGTTGAGCGACTGTGCTAGAACCACAGAATTCGGGAATGCCTAACACCTTCTCCCGGGTTAACAGAATTCCTTATCCGGATTTCTGGTACGCAGATTGTAATATAGAGTCCTTCTTTTCCTCGATTCGGGATAAAAACCGGTGACCTGGGACACCATAAATCTCCCAAGTGGCGACTCTAAATTTTAATAATAAATCCCGTTTCGATTGTACTTTAATTGGAAAAGCTCCTCTACGCCTTTGCCAGGCGCGGGTAAAAAGAAAGTGTGACAGCTTTGGCGACTCCGCTGGGGACCGAACCCAGAATCTCTGGTTCAGGGTTCAGAATTCGAGCTTAGATAAATTGTTATATTTGACTTTATTTATTATTTGATCTTATTACATGTTTTAGCCTAAAATGTGCAAAATGATGCTTTTTACTGCTTTGATATTATTTGAATTGTACATATAAACTGTGCCGAAACCTTCTCTTCTTACCTCTGGGGATGTGCTTACTGGTTGAGACTCCCTATTCTGTTAGTGTCATACCCTAAATAAAAGAGGCTCGGAAAGTTTCTAAGCCGGCTGGCCTTTTGGTTCCCGGAAAGGAGCTCCTTCCTCAACTCGAGTTGTCCGCTCGGGTACGCTGTCTAGAACATATACCCAGGTTGAACCTAGAATAACTTGACTTTATGCCGGATCCCTAGTAGGAACGTTTATTTGCATCATGTTGCATTTGGCCTAGGGGACTCAACACAGGGGTTGGGTCCGTCTAGGACAAGCAACCTGAAATGAAAAAGACCATCCTGCTGCATCTTGTTTGTTTTGCACATTTATTTGCTTCAGATCTGCATACTGACCGGCTTCTGAAATCAGGAACTTTTGAAAAAAAATTGAAAAAAAAGAAAGAAAATATAGCAGTGTAGGGAGATAACCACTTATTTTTTTTAGAAAAATAAAAATGTCCAAGTAGTGTCAAAACCCTGCCGAAATTTTTTTTTAAAAAAATTTAGTTTGATTTGTTGGAAAAGAAAGGAGTATTGTTTACAAAGTTTAGTTTATATGGGGCGAACTACGACGGTTTGATTCTCACAGGGCGTGAGATACGTAGGCAACCCTCGTCGGGTCCAACCTCCCATTTTGCAAAAAAAAATCAAAAATTTTAATTTTTCGTCATAGAGTCAGGTGATGCCGTCTTTATAAAAAATAGCCGAATGTTCCCAAAAGGGACGCTGGAAGGCTGACTTTGTATAAACGGCCTCTTCTGTCATTTTTATTATTGATCGGTTAACTCGCACAACCTTAAAATTTTCATCCTTGAAGTGCTGAAAGGTCGTGTTCGGAAAATCTGGTTTTTTTAGGAAAAATAATCAAATCGTTTTGAGTCAAATAAATTTTCTTTTGTTTAATCATATTAATAAATGTGCAGAATGAGCACGACTCAAAATGAACCTTTTTCAATCATGAATAAAATCTCCTTCCAGTTGCGGCTATGGTGGAATGATTTAGGCAAAGAAGGGCGTGACGAAGTCAAGAAACATCTGAAAGGTCTCACGAGTTTGTTGGGTATCAGGCCTCGAGGAGATATTATAAGGGCACTGGTCCCTTACTGGGACCCTGCGCACAATGTCTTCCACTTCTCGGATTTTGAACTCACCCCGACTTTAGAGGAAATAGCAGGGTACATCGGCAGTGCTGAGGTTCCGTTGAGACATAAATACCTAGTTGCTCCAAGAGCCGTAGCGGTGCACCGGTTTTTGGACTCGTTAAAGATAGTCAGAACAATCCATAACCCTGACTTGGCAAAAGGTTTTTGCACTCTGAGCTTCATATACCAAAGATACGGCCACATAGGAGGATTCGACAAGCCAGAAAACAAGTTGTGCAGCAAAAGTAACCGTCGAAAGTGGGATGAACATAGACGGGTTGCTTTCATGATAACCTTCTTAGGGCTTTTAGTGTTCCCAAGAAAAAACGGGAATATTGACATAAAGATAGCTGGGGTCGTCAGTACTTTGCTCACTCAAAATGATAGCACGTTTGCGCCCATGATTGTATCTGATATGTTCCGAGC
Organism: Nicotiana tabacum; assembly: GCF_000715075.1. NCBI lineage: Eukaryota > Viridiplantae > Streptophyta > Magnoliopsida > Solanales > Solanaceae > Nicotiana > Nicotiana tabacum. The sequence continues at coordinate 4,039,984 of NC_134080.1, read as the reverse complement.
TCTCACGGCCTGCAAAGCCGGAGGGAACTTTTTCGAAGGGTGTAACTTGTTATTGCAAATGTGGATGACCAAACACCTATGTCACCGAGCCCAGCTCCTGAGCCATGGATCTTCTGAGAAAACCTGCATAGAGTAGTTCTACACCAGTATTAATGAGGTCCGCTTACCTGAAGGAGTCTCGGCATGGACCTCATATTTCCGGACCCTCAACGCCAGTCAAATACAGTGGACACTGGGATGGTTACCGATCGACGAAGTCATATACATGCCAGCAGCTAGGCCCCATTTTCTCTTGATGGGACTTAAGAGCATTCAACCTTATGCGCCGTATCGGGTTTTGAGGCAACTTGGGAGGTGTCAGATAGTGCCGAAAGATGAGGATCTAAGCACCCAAGTGATTGAGATCAGTTCCGATGGCCAGTTTCCTGAAGCAAGGGTCCGCCAGATTTGGAGCCAATGTCAATACTTAGAGGCAAATACTTGTGTACTAAATCAGGCAAGAGGGGAAGTTTCACCCGGATATCAGGCTTGGTACAAAGGGGAAGTGTCGTCTGTAAGGCCGGCTAAAAGACCTCACCTTCAAGAATATGCCAAGTCCTCACAAGAGCATTGGGACTGGTTGGCAAAGGAATAAGAATATAGGGCCACAATAGGCAAGCTGAAACAGCAGGTCATAGATCTTCAGTTTGAAAAAGAAGTTCAGACCGCAGCCAATGAAGGGGACAGAAAGAAATCAGCCCAAGAGAATGACTCCCTTAGAGCTCAAAACTGACAAGTCATAATAGATGCCGACAACCAACGGAGGAGCCAGTCCGATAAAAGGTTGATAGCAGGGTTAAGGAATCAGGTCATTGAAAGCCGAAAAGACTTGGAAAGATCCGAGGCTAGCATAGCAAGAATGCGGGCCAGATGGGCAAAAGGTGCAGCAGCACGGAAAAAGCACCTATGGCAAGTGATAAGGGATTATGAAGAGAGCATTGCAATATTGAGAGAAACAAATTCCACTCTAAGAGATCGGGTCTTTAAACAAGCCCGAGATGCTAGAACGGACAGGGAGCGCTGCTATGATTCAATAGCCCGAATGGAAGAACAAATGGAGAGGTTCTAAGATCAGCTCGTTGACAACACTCAAGTATTGGGACTAAAGAATCAACGAATAGAACAGCTGTGTATGGAAAGGGATAGAATCAGGGGTAGGATCGATGAGGTTGGGCACTACATCACCACGAAGTGCTTAACATGTGAGGAAATGCCCCGCAACACCCTTTTTGCCTCAGTCATGGGTTATGTCCACCAGATTATGGAAGAATTAAAAAGCTTGCAAAGAGGTCTGGCCCCAAAGCCCGCAGAAAGGCCGAACGATGCCTCGCGGGCACCAAAATTCAAGGCTTTAATGTATCCCTAGTTCAAATCTGCACTTGTTTGTTTTTAAGAGTCTGTTGTCTACCCCTCTGTTCTCTTTTCATATCAAACAATGTTAATAGTGTGGAGTCTGTTTTTTTATATATAGCTTGTAATAGCATATTTTGGTAATAAAATGCAAAATTGCGTCTTTACTTTTACTTATGGCAGAACTACACCCGTTCTGATTCATGCGGGGAAATAATAAGTAGGCAATCCACATAAGATTCGACTACCACTAAAAGATAAAAAGAAGAGGCAAAGTGAATAAAGAAAGGACATAAGGCGGAATGACGCATGCAGTCAAAGCAAAAACATGTTAGAAATGGTTAATTGCCTAGGAACATTGCATTCCCCAATGTGAAATTGCAATATGTGTTAAACTCTAACGCTAACAAGTTTGTTGTTCTATTACCAGAGAAAGAGATTTCAAAACAGTTAGCTCATTAGAACGTTCTGGCAGATTACCATTACCACACAAGATCAAAAAGGCCCATTCTGGAAAGTATGTCTGGTTCGGACAAAAGTGTTGAGGAGGAAAAGTCGGAGATGCAAATGATGAAGGAGGAAGTAGACAGGTTGAGACAAGAGATAGCTGGGATACACCTAGCCTGGGCTAAGGGACAAACAGCACCAATACTTCCCCCTACTCCTACCCTTTCACTAGTTCGGACTCCCGAACACCCTTCCACTGGTCCATCAACGAGCTTCCCCATTGCCCAATACTATCAAGGGGAAACTTCCTATAATCCCCAAGCCTCACCACCCAAACAAAACCCTCCTCCACCAGTTGTTCCTGTTTTCGTGGCACCTCCACCTGCCACATTGCAAAAATCATCCGATGAACCAGTGTTTCAGGTTCATGACAATCAATACTATCATCCTGAACTCACATTCAAAGCACCCGAGCTATACACTTACACCCCTCACCTTCAGCTCCCGACAGAAACTGAGAGGCCAGCTAAGAATCTATAGTAGGACGAAGTGCTCCGTAAAGTGAAAAGCCTGGAGCAATCCTTCAGGAATATGCATGGATTGGGCAGCCAAGTTAGTGTGTCTTATAAAGATCTCTGTCCCTTCCCCGATGTTCAATTGCCGGCAGGTTTTAAGATGCTAAAGTTTGTATATGAGGGGCATGGTGATCCCATGGCGCATCTACGAGGTTTCTATAGTAAGATGAGAGGGTCAGGTGGAAAGGATGAGTTGCTGATTGCTTATTTCGCTCAAAGTTTAAGCGGGTCCGCATTAGAATGATACACAAGGCAGGATCCTAGCAGGTGGTATACTTGGGACGATCTAGCACAGGCGTTTGCAGGTCATTTCCAGTATAACCTCGAGATCGTCCCCAACCGTCTCACACTGTTAAAACTTGAGAAAAAGCCTGGAGAGAGCTTCAGGGAATTCGGATTCCGTTGGAGAGAACAAGCGGCAAGAGTCAATCCGCCAATGAGGGAAGGTGAAATGGTGGACTACTTCTTACAAACTTTGGAGCCAACTTACTTTGGTCACCTGGTGACATCAGTTGGTAAATTTTTCAATGAAGTAGTAAAAATGGGTGTTATGGTTGAAGAGGGACTCAGGTCCAACAAGATAATGAGTTATTCGGCGATCAAAGCCATAACTCAGGCTATCCAAAGCGACACGGGAGGTGCGCTCGAGAAAAAGAAGAGAGAGGAGGTCGCAACAGTCGAAGCAAGTAATTGGTCCAGATCAAGAAGTTCAGCCCCTCGCTATCAAACCAGACCCCATTACCCAAATTATCCACACAATCCATACAACCTTCCACACCCCTATTATCCACCACAAGAGCCCCGTTTCTCCGTCCATCACACCCAAACTTACACCCAGCCTCCGGCTCATCCGCAATGGCGTGCGCCGGCTCCCCAACATACATATCCACCTCCACAAAACACATATCCACCACCAAGGGCCTACAGGAATCCTTCAGGGCCAAGCTTCTGCGGAAATCAGGCTTTCAAAAATGAAAGGATGCAGAAGCCGAGAACATTCACTCCGTTGGGAGAAACCTATACTACTCTGTTTCACAAGTTGAGGTAGATAGGCTTATTAAGTCCTATTGAACCTAAATTGCCTAATCCCCTTCCCAGAAATCTGGACCATTCAGTAAGCTGTGAATATTGTTCGGGGGCTCTCGGGCATGATACTGAGAAGTGTTGGAAGTTGAAGACTGCCATAAAAGATCTTATTGACACAAATAGGATCGAGGTTTAGGCACCAGAGGCACCCAACATCAATGAAAACTCGTTACCAGTGCACCATGAGGCCCACATGATCGAACTAGTGCACGAAGGAGGGAAACTTAAAACACCATCATAAACGGTAATGATGATTCGTGCCAGTCCGAACGAAAATTCGACCAGTGGAAAGGCAGTGGTACAGTTGGGAAAGGCAAATGACAAGCCATTTGTGGTAGTGCGGAAAGGTTCGTCTGTTGCTACGAAGAAGCCAGAGTCAGTCAGGGCAGTACTACAGGGAGTATCAAGCAAACTAGTGTTGGTGGTGAAGGGGGTCCACGTGGAACCAATTGTTATCAGTCCAGTAATGCAGTTGCCGATAACAAATAAGAAAGCTGTGCCATGGAGCTACAGTCAAGTGGCAGTGATGCATAAGGGGAAGGAGGTTGTGGAAGAAGTATGCGAGGCTCAGGGGTTAACTCGTTCGGGAAGGTGTTTTGTTCCCGCAGAATTGAGAAGGGCCAATCCTGTAACAATAAAGAAGCCAGTAACAGAGGAAGAAGCAGAGGAGTTTTTGAAGAAGATAAAGGCATAGGACTACTAAATTATAGAGCAGTTGAGGAAGACCCCAGCCCAGATTTCGTTGCTATCCTTGTTGATCCATTCAAGCGATCATTGTCAGGTCTTAATGAAGATTTTGAACGAAGCCCATGTCCCAGACAAGCTCTCACTAAACCATTCGGAGAAAATAGTACACAAGATATTCGAGGTAAACCGAGTGACATTCTCTGACGATGAGTTACCGGTAGAGGGTACAGAACACAACAGAGCACTCTACCTGACTGTGAAATGCGAAAACTCGGTGGTCACTCGAGTACTAATTGATAATGGGTCAAGTGCCAATATCTGTCCTTTGGCCACTCTGAACAAACTAAAGATTGCTGATGATAGGATCCACAAGAACATCGTCTGCGTCCGAGGTTTTGATGGATACGGTACTAACACAGTGGGTGATATCGTACTGGAATTAACCATTGGTCCAGTCGAGTTCACCATGGAATTTCAAGTGATAGATGTGGCAGTGTCGTACAATCTTTTGTTGGGACGACCCTGGATCCACGCAGCTAAAGTAGTGCCTTCTACACTGCATTAAATGGTCAAATTTGAATAGGATAGACAAGAGATTGTGGTACAAGGGGATGACGGTACATATGCCGTTAGCTGTGCCATTGTGCCCTTCATAGAAACCGACGATGACAAGGGCCCATGGGTTTATCAGGTTTTTGACGCAGTCTCAGTAGACAAAATTCCTGAGGGTGGGGGCCTTCCACTTCCCAGAATCACAGCTGCAACCTTCATGATAGCCTCAGAGATGTTGAACAGCGGGTTTGTACCAGGAAAAGGTCTGGTGATTGATCTGCAGGGAATGGTCCAGCTAGTTTCTTTGCCCAAGAACCTGGATACTTTTTGGTTGGGATTCAAGCCTACCGCAGCGGATGTAAAGCGGGCCCGCAAGTTGAAGAAAAGAGTCTGGGTCCTTCTTAAGCCAATCCCACGCCTGTCCAGATCATTTGTCAAAGCAGGGTGCAGAAAGTTGTCAGTCCCGGAAGTTCTTGGACCCTTGATCGGGCCAGACGGAGATTTGAATGAGGGCTTTGAAAGAATGTTCGCTGATGTCAACATAATAGAAGCTGGAGAGGGTTCCAGTAAGGCAGACATACAATTTGTGGGGCCTAGGGCCAATGTCAACAATTGGACAGCTACTCCTTTTCCTACTTGGAGGGAGTCGTGGTAGTTGGCTCTGATTTTCCTTTTTGTTTTCTAGATTATTCCAGGGTTGTAATCCAGATTCCTTTTTATTTCTATTATTGCTCAACAAAGTGTGAAACCTTGTTATCCCATAATTCAATAAAATGAAAAGTTTCTTCTTCATTCCTTTTTTTATTTTATTTTTATTTTGTAATTCTTGTTTCTTTCTTTTCTTTTTTCCTGGACAGTTCTTTTCATACTGGTCTTAATGACATGGCATGCACAACGGATCTTCAACCTAGTCTAAAAGATCAATCTGATTCCGAACTAACTATACAAGAGGTCGATTATGATAATGAATCGGAATACGATGAGGATGAAGCCTTCAAGGAGATAAACATGGAGTTAAGCCGGTTTGAAGAAAAATCCAAGCCCAACTTAAATGACACAGAAGCCATCAATTTAGGGGATGTAGTCGATATCAGGGAAACTAAAATAAGCATCCACATTGCACCAAATATCAGGGAAGAATTAATGAAAACACTTATTGAATTCAAAGATGTGTTTGCCTGGTCGTATGATGACATGCCGGGGTTAAGCACGGATTTAGTAGTTCATAAATTGCCTACCGACCCGGCATGCCCTCCCGTCAAATAGAAGTTGAGGAAGTTCAAGATGGATATGAGTGTGAAGATTAAAGAGGAAGTAACCAAGCAGCAAGAAAAGGTTATTCGTGTCACTCGATATCCTGATTGGTTGGCTAATGTGGTGCCGGTGCCGAAGAAAGATGGGAAGATCAGGGTGTGTGTCGATTACCGCAATCTGAACAGGGCAAGCCCAAAGGACAACTTTCCTTTACCCAATATCCATATCTTGATCTACAATTGTGCCGGACGTGAGATCAGATCTTTTGTAGATTGCTACGCTGGGTATCATCAGATTCTGATGGATGAAGAAGATGCGGAAAAAACGGCATTCATTATGCCATGGGGAACTTATTGCTACCGGGTAATGCCATTTGGTTTGAAATATGCTGGGGCAACATATATGAGAGCGATGACCATTGTGTTTCATGACATGATCCACAAAGAAATCGAGGTGTACGTGGACGATGTGATCATAAAATCCAAGCATCAGGAAGACTACGTAGCAGACCTAAGGAAGTTTTTTCAAAGACTTCGAAGGTATGATATTAAGCTCAACCCAGCCAAATGTGCATTTGGAGTTCCATCTGGAAAGCTGTTGGGATTCATCGTTAGTCGGCGAGGTATTGAACTGGACCCGTCAAAGATCAAATCTAACCAAGATTTTCCCCTGCCGAAGAACAAGACAGAAGTAATGAGTTTGTTGGGAAGGTTGAATTATATCAACAGATTTATTGCACAACTCACAACAACCTGTGAACTCATTTTTTGGTTACTGAAGAAAGATGCTGCGATAAAATGGACGACAGAATGTCAGGAGGCATTTGACCAGATCAAAGGATATTTATCAAATCCACCTGTGTTGGTTCCACCTGAGCTAGGGAGACCGTTAATTCTTTATCTAACGATCCTGGAGAATTCATTTGGCTGAGTGTTGGGGCAACACGACATTACAGGAAGGAAGGAGCAAGCCATCTATTATCTCAGCAAAAAGTTTACAGTATATGAGGTCAAGTACACTCAACTCGAGAAGACATGTTGCGCGCTAACTTGGGTGGCCCAGAAATTGAAGCATTATTTGTCCTCATATACTACTTATCTCATTTCCCGCTTGGATCCACTAAAGTATATTTTCCAGAAGCCTATGCCCACAGGGAGGTTGGCGAAATGGCAAATATTACTCACGGAGTTTGACATCGTCTATGTGATGAGGACGACCATGAAATCCCAAGCACTGGCCGATCACTTGGCTGAGAATCCTGTTGATGAAGAATACGAGCCGTTGAGGATGTATTTTCATAATGAGGAAGTGATGCATATAGATGAGTTGGAATTACCTGAGGAACCAGGTTGGAAGCTTTTCTTTGATGGAGCCGCAAATGTGAAGAGAGTTAGAATAGGAGCGGTACTTATTTCTGAAACAGGACATCATTATCCTGTTACGGCTCAGCTGCGTTTCTATTGTACCAACAACATGGCTGAGTATGAGGCATGCATTTTGGGTCTGCGACTAGCTGCATACATGGATGTCCAGGACGTTTTGGTCTTGGGAGACTCGGACCTCCTGGTGCATCAGATTCAGGGAGAGTGGGAAACATAGGATTTGAAACTCATACCATATTGACAATGTTTGCACGATCTGAGCAAGCGATTTCGATAAGTGGAATTCAGACACATCCCAAGAGTTCATAATGAGGTTACCGATGCATTGGCCACTTTAGCATCGATGTTACACCACCCAAATAAAATTCATGTTGACACGTTGCACATTCAGGTTCGTGATCAGCATGCTTATTGCAACATGATTAAGGAAGAAGTGGATGGCGAGCCATGATTTTATGACGTCAAGGAGTACCTCAGGATGGGGATATACCCGGAACAGGCCACCGGAGATCAAAAGAGAGCCATTCGGCGATTGGCCAATGGTTTCTTCCTCAGTGGAGGAGTGTTGTACAAAAGAACCCCAGATTTGGGATTGCTGAGATGTATAGATGTCAGTCAAGCCACGACAGTTATGACAGAGGTACATGCTGGTGTTTGTGGGCCACATATGAGCGGATATGTATTGGCGAAGAAGATTCTTCGAGCAGGGTATTATTGGCTCACTATGGAGCGTGATTGTATCAGTTTCGTGCGGAAATGCCATCAATGTCAGAACATGGAGATTTGATTCATTCTCCGCCGACAGAATTGCATACAATGTCAATGCCATGGCCATTTTTTGCATGGGGCATGGATATCATTGGACCTATTGAGCCGGCAGCTACCAACGGTCATAGGTTCATTCTGGTGGCCATCGACTATTTTACTAAGTGGGTTGAAGCTAAAAATTTCAAGTCGGTAACCAAGAAAGCAGTGGTGGATTTTGTTCACTCCCATATCATCTGTAGATTTGGGGTCCCAAAAGTGATCATCACGGATAATGGTGCTATTCTTAACAGCAATTTGATGAAAGAGGTATGTCAACAGTTTAAGATTACATACCGTAATTCCACACCATATCGTCCCAAGGCGAATGGAGCAGTTGAAGCAGCCAACAAGAACATCAAGAAGATACTGAGGAAGATGGTAGAAGGATCCAGACAATGGCATGAAAATTACCATTTGCATTGTTGGGTTATCGCACCACTGTCCGTACTTCAATAGGGGAAACTCCTTATTTATTGGTATATGGAACTGAAGCAGTAATACCGGCGGAAGTTGAAATTCCATCCCTTCGGATTGTCACTGAGGCTGAGATTGATGATGACGAGTAGGTCAAAGCCCGGTTGGAGCAGTTGAACCTAATTGATGAAAAGAGATTGACAGCTGTGTGTCATGGCCAATTATATCAAAAGAGAATGGCGAGAGCCTACAACAAGAAGGTGCGCCCCAGAAAATTTGAGGTGGGGCAGCAGGTGTTAAAACGAATCCTCCCACATCAGGCCGAAGCAAAAGGCAAGTTCGCCCCGAATTGGCAAGGACCATTCATTATAACCCGAGTGTTGTCCAATGACGCTTTATGTTTAACAGATATCGACGGGAAATGCGTCGACATGGCTATCAATTCTGACGCAGTTAAGAGATATTATGTATGATTTCTTTTGATTATAATTGTTGATTGTTTGTGGTTGGCATTTATCGGAGAATGAAATGACGGAGGCAATTCTTTCTTCTATCCAAATACTTTATCTTTTGCTTCCCCTTTTGAGCCTTATTTATTCTTTCATATCCCTCTTTTGGAATCAGTAATTAAAATGAAAGAAAAAGAAAAGGAGAAAAATAATGATAATAAAGACAAAAGAAAAAATCACAAGAAAAACAAAGGATTGGGAACTACGTTTGACCTGATTCCTCAAAAAAGGATACGTAGGCGCCTCACGGCTCGGTCATAGTGTAACATAGTGTGCATAATATAATATAGTGTAACAAAAAATAAAAATCCCCAAGCAAGAAAACTGGGGCAGAAGTTGTGTTTATAATTTTGGGAAAAGAAAGTTGATTCCAAGGGTTGTAATATTTTACCCATCAAATTTATTTTGAACCTTTTACCCTTTTTCTTTTAGCCATACACAAAAACCCATATTGATGTCCAAAAAAGTCCTCCTGATCAGTATCCGAGAGATGCCAAGTCACGCAAACGGAATTCGGGAATAACACGCTGATCCTCAACAGAGAAGAGGATCATAAGCTGGAAGTGAATTGATAGCCGAAAAGAATCACCAACAGAGAGAGTCATATCGGCAGCACTCCAATCCCCAGCTGAAAAAATAAAATAAAATGAAAGAGTCTTATCGGTGAAAACCTCCACAGGCACCATAAGGCAACGCAAGTTGAGAGAAATAAAACGAGAGAGTTTTATTGGTAAAAACCTTCACAGGCACCATAAGGCGACGGGATTGAGAGAAATGAGAGAGTCTTATTAGTAAAAACCCCTCGAAGGGCACTATGAGGCGACAAGACAAGATTGGCGGGAAGGATCCGCAGTTGGCAAAAGGTTGCATGCCTGTTTATCCCCAGCAGGATGAGGCCGTCCAAAAGATTGATTGATACAAATAGACTGGGTTGATTAATCCGGAATGCACGACATGATCGTTGGAATCGGTTATATCATTCAGATAAGTTCTTTTCTTTCTTTTTCCCCAGCATTTGTTCATAAAGACTTTTTTTTTGAAACCATCACTTTTTCAATTCTTGGTTTAAAGACTTTACCTCCCCAGCAGTTTGTTTTTGAAAAGGATTTTTAGAGCTTACTACCAGTTGTCAAAACGGTGCAAAGCAAAATGCGAATAGGACAGGCCAAAGATAAGGCGACAAAGCGAAAAGAAGTTTGTCGCAAGACCAAATGATAAATGGGTCTAGATTCCAAGAGGACCAAATTTCCAGGGGATGTTGGAGAAAAACAGGAAAAAAACAACAGTTAAGAAGTTATGGATCAAATTCCAAGAGGATCCCCAACAGATTTGTGAGATGCAGGAACAACTCCGATAGATTATCAACCAAGTTCCGCGATGGTCGGACAACACAGAGCGGGGAAGGAAGAGAAAAGAAAATCATCCCCGGCAGGAATATCATCCCTTGCAAATAATATCATCCCCAGCAAGTTTTGTAACAAAACGCAAAGCAGGGAAAGCAAAAAGGAAAAACCATCCCCGACAGAAGTGGCACGACCACTCACCACGTTTTAAACTAACAAATTTTTCTTTGATTTGAAGCATGGAAAGGAAATATTATTGACAGCAGGAAGACAAGGTCACAAAGAAGATTATCAAACTGGGGCAGAAAGTTTTCTCTCATTACGAAAATTTTCTTGAAATCAGATAGCCATTTGGGAAAGAGAAAAGATAACACAAGTTTTGAAGGAAGTAAAATCAAAGCAGTATACGAGAAGGGAGATACAAGTTTTAAAAGAAAAGCAATCTTGGAAGAAGCAAGATAACCCAAAGTTTTAAAAGTAATGGTCTTTAAATCAATATCATCCCCACTATTGTTAAAAGGAGGAAGTTAATTCCCCAATAGTATTATTCCCGACAGGTTTCAGGGGAGTGAAAGCACCAGCTTTAAAGGAAATAGTCTTTGAAGAAGGAAAATGACATATTGGTGTTATCCCCAGCAGTTTTCAGAGGAATAAAAAACACCAGTTTTGAAGGAAGCAGTTGAAGAAGTCAGGAGCCCGCCTGGAGAACGGAGGTGTTATTTTTAAGAAGTTGTTGAAGTCAGGAGCCCGCCTGGAGAATGGAGGTGTTATTTTTAAGAAGTTGTTGAAGTCAGGAGCCCGCCTGGAGAATGGAGGTATTATTTTTAAGAAGTTGTTGAAGTCAGGAGCCCGCCTGGAGAACGGAGGTGTTATTTTTAAGAAGTTGTTGAAGTCAGGAGCCCGCCTGGAGAATGGAAGTGGAGAATGGAGGCCGAATTATTTTGAAAAGTTGATTGAAGTCAGGAGCCCGCCTGGAGAATGGAGGTGTTATTTTTAAGAAGTTGTTGAAGTCAGGAGCCCGCCTGGAGAATGGAGGCCGAATTATTTTGAAAAGTTGATTGAAGTCAGGAGCCCGCCTGGAGAATGGAGGTGTTATTTTTAAGAAGTTGTTGAAGTCAGGAGCCCGCCTGGAGAATGGAGGCCGAATTATTTTGAAAAAGTTGATTGAAGTTAGGAGCCCGCCTGAAGAACGGAGGCTGAAATTTTTAAGAAATTGTTGAAGTCAGGGACCCGCCTGGAGAACGGAGGTGTTACATTTAAGAAGTTGGTGTAGTCAGGAACCCGCCTGTAGAATGGAAGTTGTTAAATTTTAAGTTGGAGAAGTCAGGAGTCCTCCTGTAGAACGGAGGTTGTTAAATTTTAAGTTGGAGAAGTCAGGAGCCCGCCTGTAGAACGGAGGTTGTCAAATTTTAAGTTGGAGAAGTCAGGAGCCCGCCTGTAGAACGGAGGTTGTCAAATTTTAAGTTGGAGAAGTCAGGAGCCCGCCTGTAGAACGGAGGTTGTTAAATTTTAAGTTCGAGAAGTCAGGAGCCCGCCTGTAGAACGGAGGTTGTCAAATTTTAAGTTGGAGAAGTCAGGAGCCCGCCTGTAGAACGGATGTTGTTAAATTTTAAGTTGGAGAAGTCAGGAGCCCGCCTGTAGAACGGAGGTTATTAAATTTTAAGTTGGAGAAGTCAGGATCCCGCATGTAGAACGGATGTTGTTAAATTTTAAGTTGGAGTCAGTAGCCCGCCTGTAGAACGGAGGTTGTTATATTTAAAAGAAGTCAGGAGCCCGCCTGGAAAATGGAGGCTGAATTATTTTTCAAGAAGCTGTTGAGGTCAGGAGCCCGCCTGTAGAATGAAGGTTATGTCATCTTTCAAAAGTCAAGTTGGAGGTAGGAGCCCGCCTGCAGAACAGAGGAATATATTTCAAGATCAAATCAGAAGTCAGTAATGAGGAGGGTTACAACAAAAAATCCCCAGCATAACAAGCTTTAATGTAGGAAGCAGTGTCCCCAGCAGACAGAGCGGAATAATAAAACTTGTATTCAGAAAAGCAAGAGGCCAGTGTCATCCCCAGCAGTTTTCGAAAGAAAACCACCAGAGGAAACACAAGCCGACAAGAAAGCAAGGCAACTAGAGCAAGTGGAAGATAGATTAGATTTTGTAATTCCTAGTTTAGTCTAACTTCTGGTTTTCTTTTGGCACGGTGTAATAAGGAGATCGGTAAGCACTAGCAACATCATGCAGCAGCAGTAACAACAAAATTGCAGTTCCATGGTAGTCCCAACTACCAAAACTTTCCGAGCTACATTAACCTGATTCCCTTCTAGCCAGGGATATGTAGGAAACCTTTGAAGCAAAGGTTCGGTTAAATCTTTTTCAAAAAATGCTTCACACGGAGTGTTCCAACGGGCAAAAATCGCTCGTATCCGCTCACTTTATCTTTGCACGAAAACCCTTCGTATTTTCGGACAAAGAGGGGCAGCTGTGAGCACGTGATTTTTGCTTCACGTAAAAACTACTCCAAAAGAAATAAAAAATAAAACAAAATTCTCTTGGTGTGCAATTTTTAGGATTTGCGTGGCATTTTTGGATAATTATTTGTGTTTTTGACCGTAAATGTTTACTTTGTTGTAGTTAATTGAAAAATAAAAAAAAAATTAATTACATGTTGCATGCATATCTAGAATTTAATTATGTATTTAAGAATTAATTAAACTATTAATTGGCTCTAAAATGAAAATCATAAAAATATGCGTTTTATTTTATTTGTTGTCATTGTGTGATTTTTTTAAGGTCTTAATTTGTGTGTTAATTGTTGTAAGTGTTAATTAATATTTGTGTAGTTTTATTTTTGATTTTACAATTTAATTAGGAATTGTGTTTAAATTGTTAATTAAAAGAAGAAAATGAAAAGAGTTAAAAATATAAGGCAAATCGGATCTGGGCCAAAATTTTAGACCCAAAAATCAGGCCTAAACATTCAAAAGACCCGGTCCATTTCAGCCAGTCCCTCAGAAGACTCGAACGACGTCATTTCTGAGTCTCAAATCTGGGCCGTTGATTTGTTTCAATCAAACGGTCCAGTTCAGCCCCTGCATAATTGAAACGACGCCGTTTTAGGTGATCAGATCAGGACCGTTCATCACTTTTGATCCAATGGATCCCAGGCTTTCCCTCATGACCCGACCCACTCCCATCTGAGACCGACCCAATCCCCACTAAATCAAAACGACACCGTTCCCTTAAGTGAAGAAATCCTGGCCATCAATCTCACCTAATCCAACGGCCAGGATCCATCCACCCCTCCCCTATATAAACTTGATCTTCTACCCCAGCCCCCCCAAACCAAACACCCCCACCCCTTTCCTCTTCATCGTCTCTTTCAGAGACAGACCCTAAACCCTAGCCGCCCTAGCTCCCCTTCGCCTAAAACCCGGCGACAATAACGCCGCCGGCCACCACCTTAACACCATAAGACCATCTGACCACCCCCGTTCCAAATATGCTACTCGTTTGGTTCGAATCTTCCCCCATCTTCTCGAATATTCATTTGAAGATTCGAACCAAACGGAAACCTACACCAACCAACCCCAAACTCACCCCAAGGCACCCCTAACCACCCTCGTTATGGATCTGTTGGTTGCTCATCTCAAATCTTCCTGGAACTTCTCGAATCTTCATTTGAAGATTCGAGCCAACTTATATCTACCCCAACCAGTCCCTAATTCACCCCAGTTACTCCCCTAACCTCACTCGTAACCAAACCAAGCTTGGTTTGGTTCGAATCTAACCAGAAACCTTCAAACCCCAAATCGACTGTATGAACCCTAGAAATCCAGAACCTTGGGGTCTGTCCAATTAAACGAAGGGTTGGGGTCTAATAGACCTTAATCGAGGTGTTATTAGTTGAGAACACTTCGATTAAAGTCTGTTCGACTTCAAAATGTCTGAGTCCGAAGATCGAACTTGGGTCTGCATAATTCTGATATTTTTGAGGTATTTTCTTTTTTCACTTGTGTCTGTTTATATCTATTTACTTGTTAGTTTAGTTTTATTGGTTTTTTTTTAAATTCTTTTGTCAATTGATTATGTTCATCTTCAGTGGACCTTTTTATTTGGTCCGATTCTGTCATTTGTTTATGTTTGCTTTAATTATTATGTGTCATAAATTGTGTAATTGATTAATAAGTTGCATCGATTAATTAATTTCCTGTTAGTCTATGATTCTGTCAATAACACTGATTGCCTATTGCTTTGTTGCTGATTTATTCAGTGTCAATTGTAATATATAATCGGTTAATTAAGCTTCGTTGATTAGGTTGTCCGTATAGTCTGAATCATTTGGCATTCTGTTGTTGATAGTTTTCAATTGTTAGTAATCCGATTAATTCAGATTCTGTCTGATTATGAGCATCGTTCTAAATCATTGAAACTCTTGTACTTGATGAATTTTTCTGCCTTAAAACTACTAACTGGAATTGGTTTATAGTTGTAGTAATTTAGATGATCATATAGGAACTAGTGTAATCAAGGATTAACTTTCTTCCTTAGATGAGTTGATACAGCTGATAGGCAGTAATATTAAGGGGTTTCAGGGGTGGGTTTGGGAATGAAACAGTTAGGTTTATATTTTAGTGTTAGTGCTTTGTTAGTGGGGTATTAATTAATACACTAATGTGGAACAAAAAGGAATGGGAGGCTGAAATTAAGGAAAAGCTTTCCTTGGTGGGATTTTAGTGGAAAATTCAGATTTCAATAAGAAAAGGGTCGGGCAGTAGGTTGGAAGGGGGGCAGACTTGTATAAAAGGGTGTTGAGGCTGGAAATTGAAAAAAAAAGAAGTTGGAGAGAGGGAGGAGAGATAATTTTTCCAGAGAAATAGAGTGCATATAGGCTGGATTTTGATTCTAAAAGATTCAGAAAATAGTTTAAGCGCTAAGGCTGGATTTTTGAGAGAAAAGTCCAGAGAGAGATAGAGTGTTAAGGCTGAACTTTTACATTAAGAGTTTCAGGCTGCTTTTCTTGAGTGTTTGACAAATCAGAAACTACTGTTTCCTTGCATCTATTTGTGTTTCATTTTGGTACTACTGGGTTTCAGTTTAGTATTTCCTGGGTTTCTGTTGGTGGAGTACTTATTGCATTAAGTTCATGGGTTTTCCTGCTTGGTTTTAATCTTTCCTAGGATTTCTGCTATTGTTGGCTACTGGTTTACTGGTTGTTGCTGTACTGCTGTGTTGTTGTGTATGCTACTGCTGTTTTCTGCACTGATCTTCCTCTTCTTCTCTTTACTTTTCAAATACCAGGTACACAAATTGATACACTGGTTCTTGTAGGCTGAAACTTGAAGCATGAATACAAAGAAATGAAGAGTTGAAGTTTTAAATTCATTGTAGTTGTCTACTTATTTGTATATACATTAGAATACCTCTTTCATTAGAATCATATAGGTGTTTGTTTATGTATAACTGGACATGCCTTTTGTAGTAGTTTAGTGAGAAAACTGCCCATGTATGCTTAGTTAGAAGGATTGATGGT
This sequence comes from Nicotiana tabacum, assembly GCF_000715075.1. Classification (NCBI taxonomy): domain Eukaryota; kingdom Viridiplantae; phylum Streptophyta; class Magnoliopsida; order Solanales; family Solanaceae; genus Nicotiana; species Nicotiana tabacum. The sequence continues at coordinate 4,024,019 of NC_134080.1, read as the reverse complement.
ATAGTAATTCCTGTTCTGTTACTTCAGTATTATTTGTTAAATAGTATAACGGATCGCCCTTATTGCATCATTTTCAGAATTAACGAATCGTATTCAAACTTAACTATAATAACCCGCAAGCATGTAAATAAATTAGGTACTTTTCTTATTTTATTTTAGAGACGGACGGAAATAGAAAAACATAGTTACTATAGGACAATCCTTTAAAATAAAATGAGGCGTGCCTCGCCAGAGAAATCACAAGTTGCGGGGCCCTCGATAAAAAGACATAATAAATGGATAGACTTCGGGATCGGCCGCTTAGTGAACTCCATGGTCCTTCTCCAAAAATAACAATACGCTAGTCTCTTTAGGACGCGTCTTTAATAAATTACGTCCTTAAATACGGGTGTGCATTTATGTAACCCAAATCCAAATCTCAACGGAGTCGAAACGTGTCAATAACCACGGGTACATTGATTGTGACGAGGTTCGAGATACGTTTTCACAATGTTGCAATTCCTTGTTAAAATAACAATAATAATAATAAAAGCGGTAAAAGAGTCATAACTTGCACCAAGTGCATAATTGTTAAAATCAGATAAATAAGCCGAATATAACAGTTGAGCGACTGTGCTAGAACCACGGAATTCGGGAATGCCTAACACCTTCTCCCGGGTTAACAGAATTCCTTATCCGGATTTCTGGTACGCAAATTGTAATATAGAGTCCTTCTTTTCCTCGATTCGGGATAAAAACCGGTGACTTGGGACACCATAAATCTCCCAAGTGGCGACTCTAAATTTTAATAATAAATCCCGTTTCGATTGTACTTTAATTGGAAAAACTCCTTTACGCCTTTGCCAGGCGCGGGTAAAAAGGAGGTGTGACAGTGCACGACATCACCCTTCGTGCTTTTACCTCACATAATTTTGACACGGAATGATCCTTCGTGCAATTATCACTCATATAAAGGCACAGAATGGTACATCGTGCGGCATGGCATCACCCTTCGTGCATTAACACTCTCTCACAAATATCATACACGGCATCACTTTTCATGCTTTAACACTCTCTCACCAAGACAATGCACGATATCACCCTTCGTGTTTTAACACTCTTCCTTACCCAAACAACAATCACAAGGCAATAAGGGCAAGGAAATCAACAAATTTACAATTTAAATTCCGGTAAGGGAACAATAACACAACAATAAAATTATGGTAAAGGAAACAATATCAAACAATAGCATCCCGGCAAGGGAGACAACATTAAACAACAACATCTCGGCAAGAGAGACACTATCATAATCCTTTTTTCTTTTTCACATTTACTTCACAACTCAATTCACTATTTGAGCCAATGCTCTATAAGGTTCAATTACCAATTATACTTCCACAATCACTTTACAACTTTAGCCAACGCTCTCAATGTTCAATTATCAATATTACTTCCACAAGCCTTGCTCACAATAGAAATCATCACATAAAGCATGAACAATACAAACGGAGTCACATTAATCACAATATAAGACTCACAGGCCTGCTTGACACCAATGTATAGATACACGTCACCATGCATATACGTCGTACTCAACAATTAACACATAACAATAGGACACGACTCCTAATCCCTCAAGCTAAGGTTAGACCAAACACTTACCTTGATGCCACAAACACAATTCAAGCCTCAACTACCGCTTTACCTCTTGATTCCACCATCAATTCGCTCGTATCTAGCCACACGTTACTTAACTATATCAATAAATGTTAAATGAATCAATTTTAATGCATGAAAATAGGTTTTCTAAAGTTTTTCCAAAAAGTCAAAAATCGCCCCCGAGCCCACATGGTCAAAACCCGAGGTTCGAACCAAAGCCCGATTACACATTCCCCCATAAACCCAAACATATAATTTGTTTTGAAATCGAACCTCAAATCGAGGTCCAAATCCCCAAAAATTAAAAAACCTAAGTTCTACCCAAAACACCCAATTTCCCCCATGAAAGCCCTTGATTTTGAGTTGAAATCATGTGAAAAGATGTTAAAGATTGAAGAAAACGAGTTAGAAATGACTTACAATCGATTTGGAAGAGTACTTGTCTTTGAAAAATTGCCCAAATGTGTTTTGGTTTTGAAAGGGTTTGAAAAATGAAGGATTTTTGGCTAAGTTATGAATTTGAAGGTTGCAGATGTCGCAATTACGACCAGGGTTCGCAATTGCGAACCCTTCAGAAGACTGTCCTCTTCGCATTTGCGAAGATTTTTATCGCATTTGCGACCACCCCATATTTCTGAGGGATTCACATTTGCGAGGCAGACGTCGCATTTGCGACTTGGGTCTTCCGCATTTGCGACCAAATGATCGCATTTGCGATCAGGCTACCCAGACCTTCTTTCGCATTTGCGAGCCATGCGAAGCCTGCAGACCTGCAACATACCAAAAATTCCTAAGTGCAAATTTTACTCTGTGGCCTATCCAAAACTCACCCGAACCCTTGGGGCTCCAAACCAAATATGCACACCAACGTAAAAACATCACACGGACTTGCTCGTGCAATCAAATCTTCAAAATAACATCAACAACTATGAATTGAACCCCAAATTCATGAAATCATCCAAGAACACCCAAAATTCCAATTTCTCAACTTTAAGTCCGTTTTATACCAAACCAATCCCGATCTTTTCCAAATTTTACAGATTCAACCAAATTATTATTTTAAACTTGTATCGGGCTCAGGAACCAAAATACGGGCCCGATACCATCAAATTCAAACATATTTCATTTCCAAAAAACTCATATATATTGTAGAAAATAATTTTCTTTAAAAATTTATTTATCGGGCTTGGGACCTTGGAATTCGATTCTGGGCATACGCCCAAATCCCATATTTTACCGTCAAATTACGGGTCCGACCCGTTTACCCAAAATGTTGACCGAAGTCAACTTAAATTCATTTTAAAAGCAAAATTCACCATTTTTTATAGATTTTTACATAATGACTTTTCGGATACACGCTCGGACCTCACACGCAAATCGAGGTGAGACAAAAAGGAGGTGTTAAGGCCTCGGAATAGAGAATTTATTTCTAAAACAAGTGATGATCCAAAGGGTCATCACATCTTATGTCTCTACGGGAAAAAGGTGGAACCGAAATAACATTGTTGCTAACAACAATTTTGCATATAATGTTGCAGTTGAAATAATGCAACAAGATGAGGATCTTGAGCTAAAATCTTATGAATGTAGACAGAGAAATGATTGGCCAAAATGAAAAAATGCAATTCAAGCGGAATTGGCTTCACTCGAAAAACGTGAAGTTTTCGAACCAATAGTCCGAATGCCTGAAGGTGTCAAGCCAGTGGGGTACAAATGGATTTTTGTGCGAAAACGAAATAAAAAAGGTGAAGTCGTAAGATATAAAGCACGATTTGTGGCACAAGGGTTTTCGCAAAGGCTTGGAATTGATTATATGGAGACATATTCTCCTATGGTAGATGCAATTACCTTTAGGTATTTAATAAAACTGGCAGTCGATGAAAAGCTTGATATACGATTGATGGATGTTGTCACACCTACTTATACAACTCACTAGACAATGAAATTTTTATGAAAATCCCTGAAGGATTTAAAGTTCCTGAAGCACATAAAAATTCAAGAGAAACTTGTTCAATAAAGCTTCAGAAATCCTTATACGGATTGAAGCAATCAGGGAGGATGCGGTACAATTGTCTTAGCGAGTATTTGCTAAATGAAGGGTACAAAAATGACCCTATTTGCCCTTGTGTCTTTATTAAGAGGTCTGGATCTAAATTTGTCATCATAGCTGTGTATGTTGATGACTTGAATATCATTGGCACTTCTAAAGAGCTTCCAAATGTTGTAGAGTATTTGAAGAAAGAATTTGAAATGAAAGATCTTGGTAAGACAAAATTTTGTCTTTGCCTACAAATTGAGAATGTACCAAATGGAATTTTTGTCCATCAATCAACATACACTGAAAAGGTTTTAAAGCGATTTTACATGGATAATGCACATCCATTGAGTACCCCAGTGATTGTGAGATCTCTTGATATAAATAAAGATCCATTTCGGCCTCAAGAAAATGATGAAGAGATCGTTGGTGATGAAACTCCATATCTTAGTGCAATTAGGGCACTGATGTATCTTGCCAATAATATCCGACCAGATATTGCTTTTGCAGTAAGCTTATTAGCAAGATTCAGCTTCTTCCAACAAAAAGACATTGAAATGGTGTTAATCATATATTTAGATATCTTCGGGGAACTATATATATGCGATTGTTTTATTCTAATGAATTCAAGTCAGAAATGATTGGCTATGCCGATGTAGGTTATTTCCCTGATCCACATAAAGCCCGATCTCAAACAGGCTATTTGTTTACATATGGAGGTACATCTATATCATGGCGTTCAATGAAACAAACAATAGCTGCCACATCTTCAAATCATGCTAAGATAATAGCCATTCATGAGGCTAGTCGGGAATATGTTTGGTTGAGATCAATGACTCAGCATATTCAGGAAATTGTGGTTTTCCTATGAAAACAGATAATCCAACTACACTATATGAAGACAATGTTGCTTGCATTGCTCAACTGAAAGGAAGATACATCAAAGGAGACAAAACAAAGCACATTTAACCAAAGTTCTTTTTCACGCATGATCTTTAACAAAATGGTGAAATTAATGTTCAACAGATTCGTTCATGTGAAAATTTGGTTGATATGTTCACTAAGGCATTACCAACATCAACATTTGAGAAGTTGAGACAGAAGATCAGAATGCGGCGTCTTCGAGAAATAAAGTAATGTTTTCATAAAGGGGAGTAAGATACGCGTTGTTCACTTTTTTCCTTAGCATAGGTTTTATCTCACTGGGTTTTCCTGGTAAGGTTTTTAACGAGGCAACAAATAAAGCATATTACAGATATGTGTACTCTTTTTCCTTCACTAAGATTTTTTCCCACAGAGTTTTTTTTAGTAAGGTTTTAACGAGACATATTATCTATTTTTGGACATCCAATGGGGAGTGTTGTAAAACCTATAGTTAATGTGGATGTCCACTACTCCCACTATTTTCACCCATGATGTGAATAACCACCTATTACTCATCACTATTATGATTGTAACTCTCACACCTCCATAATCTCTCTCCATGATCTTCCTCCATGATCTCAATTGTTAATATCATGTTTAAGACAATCATTTTGTAACCTTCATATGTAATAGTATAAATAAAGGCATGAAATGTGAGATGGAAGACACTAGAACACTTGATGAAATAAGAAAATTATCTCTTCTTCTCCTATTCTACTTATCTACTTGTTTTATATTATTACTTTGAGCTACATTTCTTAACAATAAGGGATAGTTAACAAAAATATAATTTTATAGTAAGAGTATTTTTGTCTTGAAAAAATTACTTGTCTTCTTCTGCTTCTTGGAAGAAGCTAAAATTTGTAGCTTTTACTGCTTCTGCTCAAAAGTACTTTTCTATTTCGGCCAAACATCTCATATTCCAAAATGAGTACTTTTTCGGCAAAAAAAAAAGTACTTTTAACGTCCAAGAATTTTGGCCAAACAGGCTCGAAGTAGGATTAACAATGAATTTTGATGTTTAGTTGCAGAATTTAATTATCGCTAATTATTTTTTTTTAATATTGACAGTAAAAGAAATAATAGGGACATTGATAGTAGGGATATGTTTTTCCGTGTGGACATTAGTATATGAGTTCACACGAATTTGATGAGTCAAAATATAAATTGCAATTCAAACTATTCGAAGGTGCGAAAACTTAGCTAACCAACCAGAAGCCTAAAAATCAAGATAATAACACGACTAATTAAGTAACAATTTAATAATTTATGCCATCTGTGTAGACGTGCGATCCCCTCAATTTTGGTTGTCAACACAAAAAACACTTTGACCAGAAAAAAGTACTCGTATCTAATAAAGTAATTAGTAATCGTGGTACGCTATTATTATGCAAAGTGACAGCATATTCCATGTTTTGACAAGGCAAATTTCAGTGACGGAGCCAAAATTTTCATTGAGTGTCAATATAAAAAAATTAGATACATTAAAAAGTTAAGGGGAGTCAATATATATAAAATAGAAAAACTTATCTAGCAATACAGTATAACTTTTGGGTGAAGGGGTGTCAATCGATACCTCTTGATTGAATGTGGCTCCACCACTAAGTTGCGACATATTGATAACCAACGTTATACTCCCTCTTTCTCATATTTTCTATTGTGATTTTTTTTACACGCCCCTTAAGAAATATTAATTAGGAAAAGAATTAGACTATTTTACCATTGTTTATGTCTTAAGATAAAATCTCTCCTCATTCAATATTTATTCTATTTATGTATTATCTCCATCTTCAAGAATAATTATTACTAAGGGTAAAAAGGGAAAAAAATAATTAATTTTGTCTTGAACTTCTAAAATGACAAATAATTTGAGACAACTATTTTTAGCAACCATGAGTGATAATATAAGACGGAGAGAGTAATAGTTAAATTATGACAAATTCTAGTATGACACACATATTATTTTAAGAGTTTAACCTTGATGCATTGTTATAGTTTATACTGTTAGATCATTTAAAAGATAACTATAGTAGTTGATTAACTTGTAAAATAAGATAGGTCGCCTACTACACCAAGCTTTAAAATAGATGACTAGAGATATAATTACTTTACTCAATATGTATATAATTGTTTTAAACTTCATTTCACATTGTTCCTATCGCCTCTAACTATTTAAACAAATACAACCAAGCTAAGATTTAATGTGTGCCATTCAGTACCTTTTTTCATAGCGCAGCTGCATTAAATTATGAACATGCTTGTAAATTAAGTACTCCCTCTGACAAATTATGTGTCGCACTGTTCCAAAAAAATATCATACTTTCTTATTTAAAAATAAATTAATTTTATTTTTTTCTTTATCCTTAATAAAATAATTTATAAACACATAAATATTTATGGTTTGTTTCAAAACATAAATTTGATTTTTATTTATTTATTTCTTAAATTTCGTGTTGGTCAAACACCTATACATAAATTGGGACGGGTGGAGTAGTTAAAGCAGTCACTAGGTCTACCCAACCAGGGGCGGAGCTAGCATAGGATTTGCGGGTTCGGTCGAGCTCAGTAACATTGGTCCAAAATCTGTATTTATCTTAAAAAATTCATTGAATATGTATAAATTGTTAATTTAGAACCCAGTAACATAAATGAACTAGAATTCCAAACCCACAAACTTCGAATCCTGACTCCCTCTCTGTTATATTTGTTTGAACACAACATAATTAACCAATGGTTAAGTGAGACAGATTAACAACAACAACAACAACAACAACCCAGTATAATCCCACTTAGTGGGGTCTGGGGAGGGTAATGTGTACGCAGACCTTACCCCTACCCTAGGGTAGAGAGACTGTTTCCAAATAGACCCCCGACATCCTTCCCTCCAAGAACTTCCCACCTTACTCTTGGGGAGACTCGAACTCACAACCTCTCGGTTGGAAGTGGGGATTGCTTACCATCAGAGCAACCCCTCTTGTCTTAACTAACATCGTGAACAATTTTCATCTTAACATTAAATTGCTTAATTTTAGGCAACCAAGAGGTGCAAACAAGTAAGCATGAGAAAAAGAGAGAAAATACTTGGTAATAATAAATAAGATGTATGAGTTTAGCCTAACAGGCTGTTTGGATGGTTGTTACCCATCGTTTTATAATGTATTGTATTATTTATGAATATAATATTTGGATAGATTGTATTGTTTGTGATTGTTAAATAACATTTTGTTGTTTTGTTTGACTGTATCGTACTGTAGTGTAACTGATAAATTTATTAAAATACTCTCAATTGTGTAAATATTAACTTTATCAAGAATTACGCATAAAAATAATTTGAGAATATCCCTTTCTACTAATTTATCACCAAATATGTCTTATAAACAGATTAAACAATTAAATTCATGCAAATTCTAACAAAATTAGCATATTTACATTGCAGAAGTTTTGGAAAAAAAGAACGAAGACAAAGTAGGTTATAGGTGGGAGATTTAGTGTTAAATAGAAAAAAAGTAAAGGGTAAAAATGAATTATGTAGTAATAAGTTTGGGCATAATTGAAAAGAAAAATAGGAAACAATCCCACCACGTCAAATCGGTTGTTTCAAAAAATGGGACTTTTCATTGTTCCGGAACAATGGATTTAACAATACAATTAGGGGCGGATCCACACTTAACGACACCGCTTCGCTCAAATTTTTTACTAATTATATGTATTAATATTGTAAGAAAGTATAAGTAGGAAAAAGTGACACCACTTGACATAAATTGTCTCTAAGTTTGTTGGTCATGTACTTAATTTTTCTCTAAGGTGTCAAAGGTTCAAACCACAACTAGCACATCTTTTTTGCAAATATAAATTTCGACACCGCTTTAAAAAATTCCTGCGTACGCCCCTGAATACAATACAACCAATTTTAATGAAACAATCAAAACAAATATTATTTTGGGATAACAATACAATACGATACAATGGGTAACAACCATCCAAACAAGATGTAAATAAAACAAGGAAGAACAAGACAAAAACCAAAATAAGTAGAAATAAGATTGCCATTTTTTTTCAAATTAGTCCTAACTCTTGCACCATTTTTTGGCATTTTCTAACACATATATTGAACTCAACCAGAGATGAGTTAGGATTTGAATTTTATGAATTCGAGATTTTAGTCCTTTTAAGTTATTGAGTTTTAAATTAATAATTTATTCATATTTACTGAATATTTTAAAATAAATATAAGGTTTGTACCAACGCTATTGGATCTTTTAAAATAAGGTTTGTACCAACGCTATTGGATTCGGTCGTCCGAACTCAACATCATTTGTTCAACTAATTAAAACATAACTCGCGCGGAGAAATGCATTGATTGTTGAAGATACCATTAATTTATTTTGCCTCACAATTGCAAGTATGATTGCCTATTACAGCAACAAGGCATATAATAGTACTGCTAAACTTCAACAAATAAAACAAAGCCAGGATTTTAATGAGTCATTAATTGGCTTTTTCTTCTTCTTCTTCTTCAGAGAGCAGCAGCACTGAATGATGAATAGCTTGAGAATTAATGAGTAGTTAAAGTAATAACTAGGTTTGCGCAACTACTTTTAATACAGGGAATACAAATACACGTGGTGCCACAGCTATTACATTTCTTTAAAGACATATAAATGAAAATATTGTGCATGCCAAAACACTAGCTATTGGTTTTCTTATTGGCTGTGTGTTTAACACTAGATTCAAAGATGTGTTTGTGCTGGAAACCAAATTGATTTGGATCCAGATTGTCACGACCCGAATTTCTTACCGTCGGGACCGTGATAACGCCTAATATTACACTTGTCAGGCAAGCCAACGTTAGAGGTTATTTAGCCATTTCTTCCATTTTTAGTAATCATCAGTAAACATACAGATGAAGCGAATTAAATGTAAGATACATAGACATCGGTTTCATTTACATAATACTTCTGCCCAGAGATCCGGTATCACAATTCATGAATACACTATGATTTTCTACAAACATCAGTCTGAAGGAAATAATAACTGTTTTTGGAAATAAAGAAAACAATAATATAGAGATGTGGAAGGGGACGTCAGGGCTTGCGGACGTCAGCAGGACTACCTTGGGTCTCCTAGTTGAAAATATCTGCAACTGACCTCTCGATCAACCACTACCTGCTCCAAAATCTGTACAGAAAGTGCAGAGTGCAGTATAAGTACAACCGACCCCATGTACTGGTAAGTGCCGAGCCTAACCTCGACGAGGTAGTGACGAGGCTACGACAGGGCGATTACAAAATAACCTGAATACAGTGTGTAATAAAAGCATAAAGAAGGACCGGATAATATAAAGCAGTAACTTGCAAGCAATGAACACAGAACTCAAGTGTCTTGACAATATCTAGCTATAACCAACCTTAAGTGATATGCAGTGCCACCGAATAACTTACACAGTAGAAGAAAGATACATAGACATATAAACTGTTGTGGCGCATATTTCGATCCCACCATATATCAGTGTCAATATGAATATTCACCCCTATTACTCTATATCAATCCACCCTTATTTCTCCTGTTGCGGCATGCAACCTGATCCCATCGTATAATAGCAATTCACCCTTATTCCTCCTCAATATATTACTCTTATTTCTCCTGTTGTAGTGCGCAACCCGATTCTACCATATCATCATAAATTACTCTAACAAGTACAAAAATTTCACAAATTAACTCAAAACTCTTCACAATTTTTAAACATCAAATCAAAGCAAACGGAAAGCTTGTACATTATGAAACTTCACACAAATAATGATACTCAGCGAAACCAATCCAAAATATACCATAAAACACCCATAAACTAGCTTAAGTCAATAATATGAGACAATGAAACTACGGGGTAGCTAATACCTTCAACAATGAGAAAAAAAACAATGTCTGAGAAGTAGCAATTTAGCACGGAAACACCAGTAAAGCATGTAGCAGTTAAGGAGGGGAAGATAATATAATAAGAACAAGGAGAAAACAGGCAACACAGATAAATTGGTGGCGCATAGGTACTCGTTACCTCACCTATACGCCACTCACATGGATTTTCACACAACAATTAAGTCAAGGATTCATAATTCCTCGAGTCAAAGTTAGACACAACACTTATCTCGATCCCACGGGACAAGCTCAAAGCTCAATCACAGTTTTTCCCTTCACACAAGCCTCCAGACCAATAGAATCTACCAAATTACCAACAAATGATTCAATTTAAACCTTATGAACTACCCACGATAGCAAGAAATTCAATTTAGGCCATTTTTGAAAAAGTTAATAAAAGTCAACACCGGGCCCACTTGTTCCAAACCCGAAATTTGGACCAATACCCAATTACCCATTCACCCCCGAGCCCGGATATACAATTGGTTTTGAAATTTGACCTTAATTTGAAGTCTAAATTCCCAAATTTCGAAACCCCAGTTTCTACCCAAAAATCCCCTATTCCACCATCACTACTAAAAAATCAGGTTTTAGCGATAGACAAGTTATGTGCTAAATAGAACACGAAATCGAGGAGGAATAAAATGAGGTTTTGAAGGCCTCGGAACACGAAGTCAAGTTCTAAAATATAAGATGACCTTTTGGGTCATCATATTCTCCACCTCTAAAATAATCGTTGTCCTCGAACAGACATAAAAAAGAACCTGAGTTGGTGAAAAGGTGGGGATATCTGCTCCGCATATTGAACTCGGACTCCCAAGTAGCTGCCTCAATAGGCTGACCTCTCCACTGCACTCGAACCAAAGGATAACTCTTCGATCTCAACTGACAAACCTACCGGTCTAGAATAGCACTGGCTCATCCTCGTAGGTCAAATCATTGTCCAACTGGATAGTGCTGAAATCTAATACGCGGGTACGGATCGCCATGATACTTTCGAAGCATGGACACATGGAATACCGGATGACCAACTGCAAAACTAGGTGGCAACGCAAGCCTGTAAGCCACCTCTCCCACTCTCTCCAGAATCTCAAAAGGTCCGATATACCTAGGGCTCAACTTGCCCTTCTTTCCAAACCTCATTACACCCTTCATGGGTGATACCCGAAGTAACACTCTCTCTCCGACCATGAATGCAACATCACGAACTCTACGGTCGGCATAACTCTTCTGCCTAGACTGAGCTGTACGAAGTCGATCCTGAATAATCTTGACCTTATCCAAGGCATTCTGTACTAACTCTGTACCCAATAACCGAGCCTCCCCAGCTTAAACCATCTAACCAATGATCAATACTGTCTACCATATAATGCCTCATAGGGAGCCATCTGGATGCTTGACTGATATCTGTTGTTATAGGCAAACTCTACTAGCGGCAAGAACTGATCCCAATAACCTCCAAACTCAATAACACAGGTGCGAGGCATATCTTCTAAGATCTAAATAGTACGCTCGGACTGTCCATCTGTCTGAGGATGAAATGTTGTGCTCAACTCGACCCACATACCCAACTCACGTTGTACTGCCCTCAAGAAATGCGAGGTAAACTGCATACCTCGATCAGAAATGATAGACACGAGCACACCGTGAATACGAATGATCTCACGGATATAAATCTCTGCCAACCGCTCCAATGAATAGGAAACTGCCACAGGAATGAAATATGCTGACTTGGTCAGTCTATCCACAATAACCCAAACTGCATCAAACTTCCTCTGAGTCCGTGGGAGTCCAACGATGAAATCCATTCTGATACGCTCCCACTTCCAATCAAGATCTCTATCTTCTGAAGCATACCACCAGGTCTCTGATGCTCGTACTTTACTTGCTAACAATTTAGACACCTGGCTACATATGCAATAATATCCTCCTTCACAGTATCCTTTAACTACTATGAAGCATATTCAATAACCTTTCCACCCTATATCAATACCGTACCAAGTCCAGTATGAGATACGTCACAATATACTATATAGGGTCCTGAACCTATGGGCAACACCAACACCGGCGTCGTAGTCAAAGTTGTCTTGAGCTTCTAAAAGCTCGCTTCATACTCGTCTAACCATATGAACGGGGCACCCTTCTGAGTCAACCTGGTCAACGGGGTTGCTATAGATGAAAACCCTTCTACAAACCGACAGTAATAACCCGCCTAACCCAAGAAACTAGGAATCCCCGTGGTTGAAGTAGGTCTAGGCCAATTCTGAACGGCCTCAATCTTCTTAGGATCCACCTGAGTACCCTCTATTGATATAATGTGACCCAAGAAAGCAACTGAACTCAACCAAAACTCACGTTTTGAAAACTTAGCATATAACTGGTTGTCTCTTAGAGTCTAAAGAACGGTCCGAAGATGTTGCTCATGCTCCTCTCGACTGCGGGAGTAGATCAAGATATCATCAATAAAAACAATCACAAAAGAATCCAAATAGGGTTTGAATACCTAGTTCATCAAATCTATGAATGCTACTAGGGCATTTGTCAGCCCGAATGACATCATTAAAAACTCATAATGCCCATACCGAGTCCAAAAAGCTATCTTAGGGACATCGGATGCCCTAATCCTTAACTGATGGTAGCTAGACCTCAAATTGATCTTTGAAAATACCTTAGCACCCTGAAGCTTATCAAATAAGTCATCAATCATCGGCAATGAATACTTGTTCTTGATAGTGACTTTGTTCAACTGTCGATAATCTATGCACATCCTCATCGATCCATCCTTCTTCTTCATAAACAACATGGGTGCACCCGAGGGCGAGATGCTAGGTCTAATGAAGCCCTTATCAAGCAAGTCTTGCAACTGCTCCTTCAATTCTTTCAACTCTGGCGGGGCAATATGGTATGGCAGAATGGAAATAGGCTGAGTGCCCGGAGCCAAGTCAATATCCCTGTCGGGTAGCATCCCCGGCAAATCTGCAGCAAACACCTTTAGAAACACACGAACGACCAGTACTGAATCCATGAAAGGAACCTCTTCAAGATAAGCTAGACACTCATTCTCAACCATACGCCGAGCCTTCATATAAGAAATAGCCCTGCTGCTAGAATGACTAGGAGTCCTTCTCTACTCTAATCGAGGCAACCCCGACAAGGCTAAGGTCACGGTCTTGGCGTGATAGTCCAATATAGCATGATAAGGTGACATCTAATCCATCCCCAAAATGACATCAAAATCGACCATATCGAGAAGTAGGAGATCTATGCTAGTCTCAAGACCCCCTAATAATAACCACACACGAGTGATAGACACGATCTACAATAATAAAATCCCCCACCGGTGTGGACACATACACAGCTCAAAGAATCACAAGGCATAACCAAATATAAAGCAAAGTAAGTTGACACATAGGAGTATGTAGACCCTGTATCAAATAAACTGAAGCATCTCTACTGCAAACTGAAATAGTACTGGTGATAACAGCATCGGATGACTCAGCATTAGGCCTGACTGGGAAAGCATAACATCGAGGCTAGGACCTACCACTCCGAACCATATCTCTGGGACGGCCTCCTACTAACTGACCTCCGCCTCTAGCAGCCTGGACTCTACCTCTAACGGCCTGACCTATGCCTCTGGCTTCATAACCCTACCTCTAAATGGATGAGCGGGCGGTGGCGCGCTCGGTGCCGGAATCATGGAATGAGAACCCTGCTGCTGCTCAAGATCCGGGCTGAGCCCTGCCCCTACCCCGGCCTCCAGCACGAACTAGGCCTCGTCCTTTGCCCCTCGTAGGAGCTGCCACTAGGGGATCTGGCTGCTGCTCAGCTAGGGGTGTTCATGGTTTGGTTTGGATCAGTTTTTCCCTAAATAGAAATCAAACAAAGTAAGCTGGTTTTTTAAATATTAGAACCAAACCAAACCAATTAAGTTGGTTTTCCTCGATTCGGTTTATGTCGGGTTTTGTCGGTTTTTTTGGTTATTTATCAATTTTTCTTAAATATAAGACATACACTACCAAACACATATTCCGGTGACCACATTTTCAATGTAACACTATCAAATCAATTGCCCTTTGAGAAATCAAGTGCAAACTATTAACATTTACCATAAAATTTTTGAAACTTTTATAAAAATATACATATATATAAGTGTAATAATAAATTTTAAATAGCTAATCCTATAGTCAGTTTGGTTCTGTTTTTTCTGATTAAAACCAAAACCAAACCAAATTTGATCGATTTTTTAAATTCAAAACTAAAACCAAAACCAAACCAAACCAAAAAGTATCGGTTTTTTTGGTCGGTTTAGTTTGGTTTTCGGTTTGGTTCGATTTTTCGGGGTTTTTATGAACACCCCTATGCTCAGCTAATGAAGCGGTACGTGTCATCGCCATCTGCGAAGGAACAAGAGTTGAGAGTTCAATAAGCATTGAGAGATCAAATCGCACGACAGAGAAGAATATAAGTGAAATTGTTCCTAAACTCTGTAGCCTCTGGGATAAGCATAGACGTCTCCGTACCGATCCCTCGGACTCTACAAAGCTTGTCTGTAAATTGTGAGACCTAGAAAATCTAGTTCTCTGATACCAACTTGTCATGACCCGAATTTCCCACCGTCGGGACCGTGATAATGCCTAACATCACACTTGCCAAGCAAGCCAACGTTAGAGGTTATTTAGCCATTTCTTTCCATTTTTAGTAATCATCAGTAAACAAGAAAAATGAAGCGAACTAAATGCAAGATGCATAGATATCGGTTTCGTTTACATAATATTTCTACCCAGAGATTCGGTGTCACAATTCACGAACACACTATGATTTTCTACAAACATCAGTTTGAAGGAAATTATAACTGTTTTCGGAAATAAAGAAAACAGTAATATAGAGATGTGGAAGGGGACATCAGGGCCTGCAGACGCCAGCAGGACTACATTGGGTCTCCTAGTTAAAAATATCTGCAACCGATCTCTTGATCAGCCACTACCTGCTCCAAAATCTATAGGGAAAGTGCAGAGTGCAGTATCAGTACAACCGACCCCATGTACTGGTAAGTGTCGAGCCTAACCTCGATGAGGTAGTGACGAGGCTACAGTGGAGCGATTACAAAATAACATGCACACAGTGTGTAATAAAAGCAGAAAGAAGGACGGGATAATATAAAGCAGTAACTTGCAAGAAATGAATACAGAACTCAAGTGTCTTGACACTATCCAGTTATAAACAATTCTTAAGTGATATGCAAAGCTACCGAATAACTTACACAGTAGAAGAAAGATACATAGACACATAAATTGATATGGCGCGCATTCCGATCCCACCATATATCAATATCAATATGAATATTCATCCTTATTACTCCATATCAATCCACCCGTATTCCTCCTATTGCGGCATGCAACCCTATTCCACCGTGTAATAACAATTCACCCTTATTCCTCCTCAATATATCACCCTTATTCCTCTTGTTGCGGCGTGCAACCCGATCCCACCATAACAACATAAATTACTCAATAAGTACAGAAATTTCACAAATTAACTCAAAACTCCTCACAATTTTTAAACCTCAAACCAAAGCAAATGGAAAGCTTGCACATTATGAAACTTCATGCAAATAATGCTACTCAGCAAAACAAATCCAAAATATACCATAAAATACCCATAAACCAGCTTAAGCCAATAATATGACACAATGAAACTATGAGGTAACTAATACCTTCAACAATGAAAAAAAATGTCTGACAAGTAGCAATTTAGCATGGAAACACTAGTAAAGCATGTAGCAGTTAAGACATGGAAGACAATATAATAAGAACATGGAGAAAACATGCAAAATAGATAAATTGGTGGCGCATAGGTACTCGTCACCTCACATATACGCCACTCACATGGATTTTCACACAATAATTAAGTCAAGGATTCATAATCCCTCAAGTCAAAGTTAGACACAACACTTACCTCGATCCCACGGGACAAACTTAAAGCTCAACTACCTTCTTCGCAATTGCGAAGAACCCCTTCCTCGGACCAATTTCGCAAATGGGAAGATTTTCTCGCAATGCGAAGACTGCCTGACCTAGCTATCCTTCGCATTTGCGATGGGTAGCTCGCAAATGCGAAGCTATCATGCTTGCAAATGTGAACCCTAATCTCGCAAATGTGAGATCCGAGGTCTGAGGCCTGCAACAAAACCAGCAGTGTTCTAAGTCCTATTTTCACTCCGTAGCCTATCCGAAACTCACCCGAGCCCTCGGGGCTCCAAACCAAACATGCACACAAGTCTTAAAACATCATACAAACTTGGTCGTGCGATCAAATCGCTAAAATAACATCTAGAATTACGAATTTAGCACCAAATCACATGAAATTTTTAAGATCACTTTGAAATTCCTATTTCCACAACCGGACGTCCGAATCACGTCAAATCAATTCCGTTTCTCACCAAATTTCACAGATAAGGTAAATATTATTTTGGACCTGTACCGGGATCTGGAACCAAAATACGAGACCGATACCAACAAGATCAAACATTAACCAAATTCTTAAAACCATTTAATTTTCAGTTTTTCAATTTTCATCAAAAATTCATTTATCGAGCTAAGGACCTCGGAATTCGATTCCGGGCATACGCCCAGGTCCCATATTTTGATACGGACCCACCAGGACTGTCAAACACGAGCCCGGGTCCATTCCCCGAATACGTTGACTGAAGTCAATTAAATCAATTTTTAAAGGCAAAAATTATTATTTTTCTCAACTTTCAACATAAAAACTTTCTTGAAACACGTCCGGATTGCACACACAAATCGAGTAGGAATAAATTGAGGTTTTGAAGGCCTCAGAATACGAAATCGAGTTCTAAAATATAAGATGACCTTTTCGGTCATCATACAGATCCTAAATTTTGATTCGTTAAACTGTTACAGCTTATTATCGTATTGTTACTTTAAATATAATGATTGTTTTGATTGTTATTTAATTTTTATTGTATTATATTACATTGTTAAATCTGTCGTTACATAACGATGAAATGTTCCATTTTATGTAACGATCGATTTAGTATGGTCGCATCGTTACCTTATCTTTTTTTTATTTATTTTGTCCTTAATAATTATATTTTATCTTTACCCAATAGATTTATAATAACTCTACCTCATATCATACTATTTTTTTTTAATAATATTGTAAGATTATCCTTCAAACTATTGTTGTGTTACATTATGAAACAACCGGAAACAATACAGTCTATCCAAACTTTATAGTCTTCGAAACAATACAGTAAAATACAATACGATACATTATAAACAATACATAACAACCCTCCAAATTAAACAAGAGAAAATAATAGAGAAAACCAACTGAGCAACGCAAAAAAAAAAGAATAATAATAGAAAAAACTACTTGGTAAAAAACAAGTAAACAAATAGAAGACTTGAATAAGAATTTAGCCCGCGTAAAACAAGGCGAGATAAGGCTCAAGCAAAATGATAGAAATAAAGTAAATTGTCCAATGTTTTCACATTAGGCCAACTATATATATCCTTTTTCATTTTAAATAATGCATTGTAGTTATGTTCGGATCAGTTTGTACATCTTTCAATTATTTCAGCGTGTAATTGCCTCCCACCAGAATAAGTATCGAGTAACACTACCTTCAAAGTTTATACAAATCAACTAGTGTCTTTTTGTCACGCTGGGATTTCCTGACTTCCCATTCTAACACAAATCTTGTGCTCTACATAATTTTTTAGCTAAACCACAACACTATGTAATTCATTGATTGTTAAAGTACAGCACCTATCTCCTCTACAAGAAATAAATAAACTTGGAATCTTTGCAACAAGTGATTCGTATAAAATCAGGGGCGGATCTATGTATAAATTTTAGGTGTTTTAGCACTCATTAACCTCCACATAAACTATGTATAGTTATATAAAAAATATAAGAAAACTAATATAAGACGCGCGCTAGCAAGCACCCAGGAACCAAAAAGACTAATGGGTGTTGTATGTTAGAGATTGAAGCAAAGGCGTGTTTGAAACTAGATGCGCGAGTTTGATTCCTACTTGATTTGTGACTAGAAGTCATTTTTTGATAAATGATAATATAAACCATAGTTTTCTTATCAATTTTTTTCTTTGTTGCATTCAAATAGTTATACACTTATACTGTGTGATTGTTAGCGACTTTATGTTAAAGGAAGTGAGCACTGACGACCTTAAAATTCTGGATCAACCAGTGCGTTCATTAAGTTCTTTATATTGTATAAGTATTTATTATAATTTAAATATATTTTTACAAATAAATTTGTAAGTATTAAGTTCAGTAGATAACAAAGCTGCCCCTACACATACCATGAATAGCTAATTTATTTTCTTGTAATGGTAAACCAAAATGACAAAAAATTAAAATACTTTAAAACAAAATACTATGAGAAGAATCAAACGGCGAGAACAAAATTAAATACTACTATAAGAAGAAATGTTTATTTATTTTTTGAAATAGTGTCCTAAAAACTATATTACTACATAGTACATAGAGTATAATTTGACCAAAAGCAAAAGATACATACATTTCTTTTGCAGCTATCCTCTTCCTTTTTAGAAAATAAATAAAGTTAAAGTTAGTTTAGTACAAAATAAAAGCTTAATTTCCTCATGTCATGAATGATATTCTAACAAAACACACACGTAACTATTTTTATGATTTTCAATTTTTCTGAAATCGAAATTTAGTAATAAAAAAAATCGGCAAGCCCTAATCCCCTTTTTGGATGGTTGTTTCCCGTGGTTCGTTATTGTATTATTTTCATTGATATCAAATTTATTTCTATTGTCTTAAAAATATATTGTATAGTGTTATAAATTCGTTGTAACTCCATTGTTATATAAACATACACAAGCTTAATTTTTAATTTTTGTAACCATGGATTTGACGGTTTTTGCATGGCTACTCATTTTATTTATCTGTTAAAAATATTATTAAACCATAACTATCAATACAGTCTATCCAAATATTATATTCATTAATATAATATAATACAATACAATTGCACTGTCTTAAAAATATATCGTATAGTGTTATAAACTCGTTGTAACTCCATTGTAATATAACCATGGAAGAACTAAATTTTGGTAACCATGGATTTGGTGGGTTTTGCATGGTTACTTATTTTATTTATCCATTAAAAATGTTATTAAACCATAACAATCACTAAAGTCTATCCAGATATTATATTCATTAATACAATATAATACAATACAATTATATTGTCTTAAAAATATATCGTATAGTGTTATAAATCCGTTGTAACTCTATTGTAATATAACCATTGAAAGCCTCAATGTTTGTAAACATGGATTTGTGTCACGGCCCAATTTAGGATCATGACCGGCGTTTAGGAGCAAGTGCCCCTAAGTAAGCCTCATCGGTATTTTACAGAAAATCAAACAGAGTTTCTCCTATTTTAGGACTTTCCAAAAGTTTACCCTGTCTCAAAATCAGCAACAAAACCAACCTATATCACCAAATATCTCATAATCTTTATCGACTAATCAAACAGTTATTCACCACTGTTAATTAATCACTTGCAACACGGTAATCTTAACTTTATCTCCAAAATACTATGAGAGAATCTAATACTAGTCATGGGTCTAATAATGAACGAATACTCATGACACTAATAAAATGAATATGGAGCGACTCTAAGAGTTCAAAAGGAGAGAACATAATAAATAAATAAACTCTTCGCCCACGCGAACAAATGCGGGGCTCACCAGGAACTATCAACTCGTGTACTCAAACTAACAAAATCCTTGCTCGCATCAACTGTTGTCTTTGTAAAAAAAAAATAGCAGGGAGTGAGTCGCTAGCTCAGTGAGTAATAACACTTAAGCACAACCGTTTTCTTATTGGGGACAAGTCAGAAACATGTTAGTATCTCAAACAGAAAATAACATAAAAATGCCCTTTCGGAAACAATAAATAATTTTCAGTCTCATCATGTTTTTCTTGTAGTATAATACGATTGACGATTCCGTAATAAGCTCGGTAACCACTGTATAATATCAATATTCATATTTTGGGAGGTTTCAATGAACGGATCATGTAATCGGTAAAATTGTGGACTTCTTTGCAAGAAATCGAATATAACGGTAGTCCCTACTCGAGGAAAATCGGTAACGGTATGCTAGTTCTACCTTCCCACTAGCGAGGGCTATAACTGTAATCTGTAATCGGTAAATACAAGGTGCACCAGGTCTAACGAACCCGCTGTTAGCTATGAGATCCTTCAAAGTCTACTCCTATTTATACTTGTCTCTGTACCCGTATATACTCATAGGAAAATATTTTAAAACAATATATGGCATTTCGGTTCTTATCAAATCGTGTAATTTCCTTTCGATAACAGTAAATTCATGTCACAACCTAGATTTCCCACCCTCGGGAGTCGTGATGGCGCCTACTCGTAGAAGCTAGGCAAGCCACGAAATTTAGAAAATTCTCTATTCCTTTGTTTTAATCCTTTTAACAACTTGCATTAACAGGTGATAACCATTTAAATGATAGCGGAATATGAGATTAAGCGGAAGACTTAAACAAAATAAACCAGAATAATATAAAAATCAATATATGCCTCTATACAGAAACTGGTGTCACAACATTCATGAACTATCTATGATTACTACATACAAACGTTTGAAAGAAGAAACACAGTCTGTCTCAGATAAAATGATAACAGAACAAAATAACTGATAGAAGAGACGTTGGGCCTGCGAACGCCTGCAGGACTACCTCGGAATCTCGGTGGAATGACCCAAGCTACTGTTGTTGAACCAGTGTTGCTCCGGTATAGGCACATAAGTGCAGAGTGTAGCATCAGCACAACCGACTCCATGTGTTGGTAAGTGTCTAGCCTAACCCCAGTGAGGTAGTGACGAGGCTAGGACCAGACTACCAAGTAAACCTGTGCAGTTCAAATATATATATATATATATATATATAGCGAAAAAAGGAATACAAAAATAAACAAATAAAGATAGGAGCGGGAAATATGCTTCGAGGAATAACAGGTAAAACGGAATATCAAGAGAATTATAAAGGAATCAAAATCAACCACTAATAAGAGTAAGGAAAACAAAGGCAGATTTCTCTTTCTTTTCACATCTCGTTGCAAGCGTGCAATCCGATCCCATTTCCTGTATCTCGTGGTAGGCGTACCACCCGCTCCCATTTCATTTATCTCGTGGCAGGCGTACCACCCGCTCCCATTTCATTTATCTCGTGGCAGGTGTGCCACCCGCTCCCATTTCATTTATCTCGTGGTAGGCGTACCACCCGCTCCCATTTCATTATATCTCGTGGTAGGCGTACCACCCGCTCCCATTTTATTATATCTCGTGGTAAGCGTACACCCGCTCTCATTTCATTATATCTCGTGGTAGGAGTACCACCCGATTTCATTTCATTATATCATGTGGTAGGCGTACCACCCGCTCCCATTTTATTATATCTTGTGGTAGGCGTACCACCCGCTCCCAGTTACAAGCCAACAATGATCACAAGGAATCCCGGCAAGGGAACAAGAGTAATATAACAACTTCTCGGCAAGGGAACAATGATATTCCAATAACATCCCGGCAAGGGAATAACACTATCAAAACGAACATCCCGGCAAGGGAACAATAATATCAAACAACCATCCTGGTAAGGGAACAATACTATCAAAACAAACATCCTGACGAGGGATCATTAATATCAAACAAACATCCCGGCAAGGGAACAATGGTGATATTAACATATGAAGCGCAATAAACCACAACGGAGTCATATAATTACAATACAAGACTCACGGGCATGTTTGACATCAACGTATAGATACTCATCACCATGCCTATACGTCGTACTCCACAATTAGCATGTAGCAAATAAGACACAACTCCTAATCCCTCAACCTAAGGTTAGATCAAACACTTACCTCGATGCCTCGAAGACAACTCAAGTTTTAATTATAGCTTTACCCCCTTGATTTCTCCACCAATTCGCTCGTATCTAGCCACAAGTTACTTAATTACATCAATAAACGCTAAATGAATCAATTTGAATGCATGAAAATGAGTTTTCTAAAGTTTTACCCAAAAAATCAAAATCGCCCCGGGCCCACGTGGTCAAAACCCGAGGTTAGAACCAAAACCCGATTACCTATTCCCCCACGAGCTCAAATATGTAATTTGTTTTGAAATCGGACCTCAAATCGAGGTCCAAATCCCCAATTTTTGAAAAACCTAGGTTCTACCCCAAACTCCCAATTTCCCCCTGAAAATCTTTGGTTTTAAGTTGAATTCATATTAAAAGGTGTTATGATTGAAGAAAACTAGTTAAAAATGACTTACAATTGATTTGGAGAAGAAAAAATCTTTGAAAAATCGCCTAAGTGTGTTTATGTTTGAGGGAATATTAAAAATGGGTTTTTAAAACCGGCTAAGTATAGAAATTGCAGGTCTCAGATATGGGAAATGCGAACAGGGGTACGCAATTGCGAACCTCGACCTCTGCTAACTAGGGAATTGCGATACAGGGTTCGCATTTGCGAACCCTTCAGGAAAATAGGATCTTCACATTTGCGAACAGCTGGTCGCATTTGCGACTTGGGAATTGCGACAACTTCATCGCATTTGCGACTCAAGGCTGGGACAGGGATTTTTGCATTTGCGAAAGAAATCTCGCATTTGCGAGACTGAGCTGGCCTGGCTTCCTTCGCATTTGCGATCAGCCACTCGCATTTGCGATATCGCATTTGTGAGGCCTGCAGGCCTGCTATGCACGGCTGAAATCTGCAACTTTTCTAAGTTCAAAATGCACCCCGTGGCATATCCAAAACTCACCCAAGCCCTCGGGGCTCCAAACCAAATATACACACAACCTCAAAAACATCCCACGGACTTATTCGTGTACTCATACCACCAAAATAACATCAAAAACATCGAATTAAACCTCAATATCAATGAAATTTATCAAAACTTCTTAAACATCAAATTTTCCAATTATGGTCCAAATCACGTCAAACAGACTCCGTTTCTTACCAAACTTCACAGAATTATCTTAAATCATATATAAGACCTGTACCGGGTGCTGGAACCGAAATACGGGCCCAATACCAACATGTTCTAATCAAAATTCATTTCAATTTCTTTTAAATAATTTCAGAAAATAATTTTCTTTAGAAATTCATTTCTCAGGCTTGGGACCTCAGAATTTGATTCCGGGCATACGCCCAAGTCCCATATTTTCCTACGAACCTTTCGGGATCGTCAAATCACGGGTCCGGGTCTGTTTACCCAAAACGTTGACTGAAGTCAAATTTATTCATTTTATAGTCAAAACTTATCATTTTTCACAGATTTTCACATTTAAGCTTTCCGGCTATGCACAGGACTGCGCACGCAAATCAAGGTGAAGCTAAATGAGGTTTTTAAGGCCTCGAAACGTAGAATTTAGTTTTAAAACAAGTGAAGACCCTTTGGGCCATCATATTCTCGACCTCTAAAACAACTATTCGTCCTCGAACGGACAGAAGAAGGAAGTACCTGAGTTGGGGAAAAGATGGGGATAACGGCTTCGCATATCAGACTCAAACTCCCAGGTCGATGCCTCAGGAGGCTGACCTCTCCACTGAACACGAACAGAAGAAAAACTCTTCGATCTCAATTGACGAACCTGCCGGTCTAGAATAGCTACCGGCTCTTCCTCATAAGACAAGTCCTTATCCAACTGGACAATGCTGAAATCTAACACGTGGGATGGATCAATGTGATATTTCCGAAGCATGGACACATGAAACACTAGATGCACGGCTGATAAGCTCGGCGGCAATGCAAGTCTATAAGCCACCTCTCCCACTCGATCAAGAATCTCAAATGGGCCAATGAACCTAGGGCTGAGCTTGCCCTTCTTCCCAAATATCATCACGCCCTTCATAGGTGACACTCGAAGCAATACCCGCTCACCGACCATGAAAGCCAAATCTTGAATCTTGCGGTCGGCATAACTCTTTTGCCTGGACTGAGCTGTACGAAGCCTATCCTGAATAATCCTGACCTTGTCCAAGGCCTCCTGAACCAGATCCGTACCCAACAACCGAGCCTCTCTTGGCTCAAATCATCCAACCGGAGACCAACACCGCCTACCATATAAAGCCTCATAAGGAGCTATCTGGATACTCGACTGGTAGATGTTGTTGTAAGCAAACTCTGCTAAAGGCAAAAACTGATCCCACGAGCCTCCAAAGTCAATGACACAAGCTCGGAGCATATACTTCAAAATTTGAATAGTCCGCTCAAACTGCCCGTCCGTCTGAGGATGAAATGTTGTGCTCAACTCAACCTGTGTGCCCAACTCTCGCTGAACTGCTCTCCAGAAATGTGAGGTAAACTGCGTACCTCGGTCCGAAATGATAGACATGGGCAGACCATGAAGGCGAACAATCTCCCGGATATAGATCTCAGCCAACCCCTCGGATGAATAGGAGACTGCCACAAGAATGAAATGTGCTGACTTGGTCAGCCTATCAACAATGACCCATACTGCGTCGAACTTCCTCTGAGTCTGCGGGAGTCCAACAACGAAATCCATAGTGATCCGCTCCCACTTCCACTCGGGAAGCTCAATCCTCTGAAATAAACCACCAGGCCTCTAATGCTCGTACTTAACCTGCTGACAATTAAACACCGAGCCACATATGCAACGATATCCTTCTTTATTCTCCGCCACCAATAATGCTGCCGCAAATCCTGATACATCTTTGCGGCGCCCGGATGAATAGAGTACCGGGAGCTATGGGCATCCTCTAAAATCAACTCCCGAAGCCTATCTACATTAGGCACACAAACTAGACCCCCTAATCTCAAAACACCATCATCACCTAAGGTAACCTGCTGGGAACTTCCGTGCTGCAACGTGCCTCTGAGGACACACAAATGGGGATCATCATACTGCCGATCTCGGATACGCTCCAATAATGAAGAACGAGCGACTATGTAAGCTAACACACAGCTGGGCTCAGAAACATCCAAACTCACGAACTGATTGGCCAAAGCCTGAACATCCAAAACAAGCAGCCTCTCACCGACCGGAATATAAGCAAGACTGTGCATACTAGCTGACTTCCTACTCAGAGCATCGACCTCCACATTGGCCTTTCTCGGATGATATAAGATGGTGATATCATAGTCTTTCAACAACTCCAACCACCTCCTCTGCCTCAATTCAACTCCTTTTGTTTGAACAAATACTGAAGACTCTTGTGATCCGGGAACACCTCACATGCCACGCTATACAGATAATGCCTCCAAATCTTCAATGTGTGAACAATGGCTGCCAACTCTAAATCATGAACCAGATAGTTCTTCTCATGAATCTTCAACTACCGCGAAGCGTAGGCAATGACCTTGCCATCCTGCATCAACACTGCACCAAGTCCAATACAAGATGCATCACAATAGACTGTATAAGGCCCTGAACCTGTGGGCAAAACCAACACCGGTGCCGTAGTCAGAGCTGTCTTGAGCTTCTGAAAGCTCGCCTCACACTCATCCGACCATCTGAACTGGGCACCCTTCTAGGTCAACCTGGTCATCGGGGCTGCGATAGATGAAAACCTCTCCATGAACCGACGGTAGTAGCCTGCCAATCCTAAGAAACTCCGAATCTCTGTAGCTGATGCTGGTCTAGGCCAGTTCTTGACTGCCTCAATCTTTTTCGGATCAACTTGAATACCCTCTGCTGATACAACATGACCCATAAATGCAACTGAACTCAACCAGAACTCACACTTTGAGAATTTAGCATATAACTGACTATCCCTCAAGGTCTGAAGAACCACTCTAAGATGCTGCTCGTGCTCCTCCTGGCTGCGGGAATATATCAAAATATCATCAATGAGGACTATCACAAATGAGTCCAAATAAGGCCTGAACACTCGGTTCATCAAATCCATAAAAGTTGTTGGGGCATTTGTCAACCTAAATGACATCACCAGGAACTCATAATGCTCGTACCGAATGCGGGAAGCTGTCTTAGGGATATCAGATGCCCTAATCCTCAGTTGATGGTAGCTAGATATCAAGTCAATCTTCGAAAATACCATGGCACCCTGAAGTTGATCAAACAAATCATCAATTATCGGCAATGGATACTTATTCTTGATTGAAACCTTGTTCAACTGCCGGTAATCAATACACATTCTCATCGACCCATCCTTCTTCTTAACAAACAACACAGGCGCAGTCCAATGAAACCCTTCTCAAGCAAGTCTTGCAACTGCTCCTTCAACTCTTTTAACTCAGGTGGGGTCATACGATACGGTGGGATAGAAATGGGCTGAGTGTCCGGAGCCAAATCAATGCAGAAATCAATATCCCTGTCGGGTGGCATACCCGGCAGGTCTGAAGGGAAAACCTCAGGAAACTCACAAACAATGGGCACAGAATCAATAGAAGGAACCTCGGCACTAGAATCACGAACATATGCCAAATAAGCCAAACACCCCTTCTCGACTATACGCCGAGCCTTCACATAAGAGATAGCACTACGGGTAGAATGACCAAGAGCCCATCTCCACTCTAAACGAGGTAAACCCGGTAAAGCTAAGGCCACAGTATTGGCATGACAGTCCAAGATAGCATGGTAAGGTGATAACCAGCCCATCCCCAATATAATATCGAAATCGACCATGTCTAAAAGAAACAAATCTACACGAGTCTCAAGACCCCCAATCATCATAATATAAGAACGATGGACTCGATCAACTATAATAGAACCACCCACCGGTGTAGACACATAAACATGAACACTTAATGAATCATTAGGCATGATCAGATATGGTGCAAAATAAGATGACACATATGAGTATGTATACCCTGGATCAAACAACACTGAAGCATCTCTATCACAAACCAGAACTGTACATGTAATAACTGCATCTGAAGCCTCAGCCTCCGGCATGGCTTGGAGAGCATAACATCGGGGCTGGGCCCCACCACCCTGAACTACATCTCTAGGATGGCCCACAGCTGGCTGGCCTCCACCTCTAGCACCTCTACCTCCATCTATAGCACCTCTACCCCCACCTCTAGCTGGCTGGGCGGCCTGTGGGACACCTGGTGCCTGATCCATAGCACGGGAATCTTGATGTAGAGAACGGCTCGAAGCTCGAGGGCAATACCTAGCAATGTGCCGCATGCTGCCACAAGTGAAACAAGCTCTCGACTGTTAGGGCTGACGACCCTCAAAACTCTAAAGCGGTGGTGCACTGTAGGACTACTTATCAAAATACTGCATTTGAGGACCACGACTACCTGAAGCACCATGAGAAACCTGAAGTGCTGACTGGAAAGGCCTAGGGAGATGGCATCTACCATATGAATCTCTACCTCCAGGCGAGGTACCACTGAATCTGCCTAAATGACGGGGCCTCTTATCTGACCTATGACTACCTCCCTATGACAGAACCATCTCCACTCTCCTGGCCACATTGGCCGCCTCCTGGAAAGATATCTCACTCCTAGTCTCCCTAGCCATCTAAAGACGAATCGGCTGAATAAGACCATCAATAAACCTCCTCACCCTCTCTCTCTCTCTCTCTCTCTCTCTCTCTCTCTCTCGATAGGTAGTATGACAAGAGCATAAGTATGACAAGAGCATGGCGAGCTAAGTCGATGAACCTGGTCTCATACTGGGTAACAGTCATGGAACCCTACTGGAGGCGCTCAAACTGCCTCAGATAGGCCTCTCTCTAAGTAATGGGGAGAAACTTCTCCAGAAATAGATGTGTAAACTGCTCCCAAGTCAAGGCTGACGATCCGGCTGGTCTGGCCAAACAGAAATCCCTCCATCAAGTCTTGGCAGATCTAGACAAGTGAAATGTAGAAAAATTGACCGTATTGGTCTCACCAATCCTCATGTTCCTGAGAACCTCATGGCAGCTGTATAGATAATCCTGGTGATCCTCAGACGAAGCACCACTGAAAGTAGTAGTGAAGAGCTTGGTGAACCTATCCAGCCTCCACAAAGCATTGATAAACATAGACGCTCCATCACCGGTCTGAGCTACCACACCCGGCTGAACTTCTCCAACTGGCTGGACCGCTGGAGTCTGAATCTGGGGAGCTACCTGCTCTGGAGTGCGAGTAGCAGGAGTCTAGGCTCCTCCTCCAGCCTGAGAGACGACTGGTGCTACAGGAAGCAAACCTGCTCGGGTGACACTCTCCATGAGGCCCACTAATTGGACCAGAGCATCCTGAAGAACTGGGGTAGCAATAAACCTCGTTGGGACCTGAACTGTGCCCACCAGAACTGCTGGGGCCGGAACCTCGTCATCAAAATCAACCTGAGGCTCCGCCACTGGAGCTGCTGCTCGGGGCTGAGCTCTGCCCCTACCTTGGACTCTGGCACGGCCTCGGCCTCGCCCTCTGCCCCTCGTGGGAGTTGCTGCTGGGGGCTCGGGATACTGAGCGGCGGATGAGGAAGCGCGTGTTCTCGCCATCTGCGAAAGAATAGAGTAGAAAGACAATTAGTATTGAGAAGCAAAACCACACGATAAGAAAGAACAAATGTGAAGTTTTCCTAACTCTGTAGCCTCTGGGGGATAAATACAGACATCTCCGTACCGATCCCTCAGACTCTGCTGAGATTGTCCGTGAATTGTGAGACCTATGTAACCTAGAGCTCTGATACCAACTTGTCACGATCCGGATTTCCCACCCTCAAGAGTCGTGATGGCGCCTACTCGTAGAAGCTAGGCAAGCCACGAAATTTAGAAAATTCTCTTATTTTAATCCTTTTAACAACTTACATTAACAGGTGATAAACATTTAAATGATAGCGGAATATGAGATTAAGCGAAAGACTTAAACAAAATAAACCAGAATAATACGGAAATCAACATATGCCTCTATCCAGAAACTGGTGTCACAACATTCACGGACTATCTATGATTAATACATACAAACGTTTGAAAGAAGGAACACTGTCTATCTCGGATACAATGATAATAGAACAAAATAACTAATAGAAGAGGCATCGGGCCTGTGAACGCCTACAGGACTACCTCAGAATCTCGGTAGACTGAAGGCTGGCTCCCAAGCTACTGCTGCTGACCTAGTGCTGCTCTGGTATCTGCACATAAGTGCAGAGTGTAGCATCAGCACAACCGACCTCATGTGCTGGTAAGTGTCTAGCCTAATCCCGGCGAGGTAGTGACGAGGCTAGGACCAGACTACCAAGTAAACCTGTGCAGTTCAAATATATATACAGCGGAAAAAGAAATACAGAAATAAACAAATAAAGATAGGAGGGGGAAACATGCTTCGGGGAATAACAGGTAAAACGGAATATCAAGAGAATTATAAAGGAATCAAAATCAACCACTAACAAGAGTAAGGAAAACAAAGGCAGATTTCTCTTTCTTTTCACATCTCGTTGCAGGCGTGCAACCCGATCCCATTTTCTGTATCTCGTGGTAGGCGTACCACCCTCTCCCATTTCATTTATCTCGTGGCAGGCGTGCCACCCGCTCCCATTTTATTTATTTCATGGTAGGTGTACCACCCGCTCCCATTTCATTCTCGTGGTAGGCATATCATCCGCTCCCATTTTATTATATCTTGTAGGCGTACCACCCGCTCCCATTTCATTATATCTTATGGTAAGCATACCACCCGTTCCCAGTTACAAGCCAACAATGATCACAAGGAATCCTGGCAAGGGAACAAGAGTAATATAACAACTTTCCGGCAAGGGAACAATGATATTCCAACAACATCCCGGCAAGGGAATAATACTATCAAAATGAACCTCCCGGCAAGGGAAAAATACTATCAAAACAAATATCCTGGCAAGGGATCATTAATATCAAACGAACATCCTGGCAAGGGATCATCAATATCAAACAAACATCCCAGCAAGGGAACAATGGTGATAATAACATACGAAGTGCAATAAACCACAACGAAGTCATACAATTACAATACAAGACTCACGGTCATGCTTGACACCAACGTATAAATACTCGTCACCATGCCTATACTTCGTACTCCACAAATAGCATGTATCAAATAAGACACAACTCCTAATCCCTCAAGCTAAGGTTAAACCAAATACTTACCTCGATGCCTCGAACATAAAACAAGTTTCAATTATAGCTTTACCCCTTTATTCCTCCACCAATTTGCTCGTATCTAGCCACAAGTTACTTAATTACATCAATAAACGCCAAATGAATCAATTTGAATGCATGAAAATGAGTTTTCCAAAGTTTTACCCAAAAAATCAAAATCGCCCCCGGGCCTATGTGGTCAAAACCCGAGGTTCGAACCAAAACCCGATTACCCATTCCCCCACGAGCTCAAATTGTAATTTGTTTTGAAATCGGACCTCAAATCGGGGTCCAAATCCCCAATTTTTGAAAAACCTAGGTTCTACCCCAAACTCCCAATTTCCCCCATAAAAATATTTAATTTTAAGTTGAATTCATGTTAAAAGGTGTTAATAATTGAAGAAAACTAGTTAAAAACGACTTATAATTGATTAGGAGAAGAAGAAATCTTTGAAAAATTGCTTAAGTGTTTTTATGTTTGAGGGAATATGAAAAATGGATTTTAAAATCGGCTAAGTATAAAAATTGCAGGTTTCAGATATGGGAAATGCGAACAGGGGTTCGTAATTGCAAACCCCGACCTCTGTTAACTAGGGAATTGCGATACAGGGTTTGTATTTGCGAACCCTTCAGGAAAATAGGATCTTCTCATTTGCGAACAGCTGGTCGCATTTGCGACTTGGGAATTGCGACAACTTCATCGCATTTGCGACTCAAGGCTGGGACAGGGATTTTCGCATTTGCGAAAGAAATCTCGCATTTGAGAGACTGAGCTGGCCTGGCTTCCTTCACATTTGCGATCAGCCACTCGCATTTGCGATCCAGGCTTCGCAAATGCGAAGCCAGCAGGCGTGCTATGCACAGCTAAAATCTGCAACTTTTCTAAGTTCAAAATGCACCCCGTGGCATATCCAAAACTCACCCGAACCCTCGGGGCTCCAAACCAAATATACACACAACCTCAAAAACATCCCACAAACTTATTCGTATACTCATACCACCAAAATAACATCAAAAACATCGAATTAAACCTCAATATCAATGAAATTTATCAAAACTTCTTAAACATCAAAATTTCCAATTATGGTCTGAATCATGTCAAACGGACTCCGTTTCTTACCAAACTTCACAGAATTATCTTAAATCATATATAAGACCTGTACCGGGCGCCGGAACCAAAATACGGGCCCGTTACCAACATGTTCTAATCAAAATTCATTTCAATTTCCTTTAAACAATTTCAGAAAATAATTTTCTTTAGAAATTTATTTCTCTGGCTTGGGACATCGGAATTTGATTCCGGGCATACGACCAAGTCCCATATTTTCCTACGAACCTTCCGGGACTATCAAATCATGGGTCCGGGTCTGTACCCAAAATGTTGATCGAAGTCAAATTTATTTATTTTATAGTCAAAACTTATCATTTCTCACAGATTTTCACATTTAAGCTTTTCGGCTACGCGCCCGGAATGCGCACGCAAATCAAGATAAAGCTAAATGAGGTTTTTAAGGCCTCTGAACGTAGAAGACTTGTCCCACATGCAACTCAAAATAACTATTTCGGTATCCTATCGAGTAAAAGACTTGTCCCACATGCAACTCAAAATAATCGGTAACATATTCATATTAAAAAAATTATGTGTAAATCATGCAAGTTATAAAAACACAAATTGCGGTGAGATTACTACTCATTGTACTCGTGTAGAAATACCAAACGCGTCACCTCGAGCACTTCATTCAACTTCTTCAACTACCTACTTGTAACAATACCAATCTATGTATTAACTTCATGAATTACCAACATAGTTGGCCCAATCCTTCAAATCTAGTTAACTCCCCTGCTTTCATTCTTATGGGACTGAGCATTGATTCTTTGTCAATCACTTAAGTAGCACATATATAGATAGGAACTGTAGCTTGTTCTCTATTTGTTCTTACACCCTGATTAATACAACTATTTGTAAAAGAAAAGAAGAATTTTATTTTGTTTGCATAAAAACTATGTTCTTCTCAACAATTAGTACTTGTACCAAATACTCCTAATATGTACACTAGAATGCTTGGTACAAATTAAAAGAATCTTTATTCAATCCAATAAGAATTCATTATTTTTTTTATATAAGAACACCTTAAGTTGTTAGTGTTGTTTTTATCTCTTGATTAGTGAAATAATAACTATCAGTAAGTTAGGGATTGAGAAAATATAGTTTACCTTGTTCTTCTCTGATCTGCAAATACCTTCACTGAAAATAGGTACTCAATTTTTTTTCTTTTGCCTTTGAATGGCTTCTGCCAAAGCACCGAAGCTTTATTGCTTCAATGCCTAGGACTTTTGCTTCTTTACTCTCGTAGTGGGTTTTGGCCCTAATCCCCTTGTTTTATTTCTTTTTTTTGGGTCTTGTTTTATTTGTTTATCTGTTTTTTTTTAATTCTATTTATTTAGGTAAATAACTAATAGGCCCTAACTTAAATATGAGGTATTACATTCTCTCCACCTTTATATTTATAATTACCCAATTATAAATACACTGCTTGTATAAAAAGAATTAAATAACCAGTGCATAAAGGTTAAACTGTTAAATCAAATGCTACAGCCAACTACCACCAAAGTCTCATTTATTTGGAATTGACCCACAAAACAAATATACAATTCTACATCACCAACGACTAATAGCATGTTTGGCCAAGCTTCTTTTTGGCCAAAAGTGCTATTTTTGCCAAAAATACTTTTGGCCAAAAATTAAGGTGTTTGGCCAAGCTTTTGGAAGGAAAAAAAGTGCTTTTGAGGAGAAGCAGAAGCAGTTTTGGAGAAGCAGAAAAAAGTAGCTTCTCTCCAAAAGCATTTTTTTGAAAAGTACTTTTGAGAAAAATACACATAGAAGCAATTTTTTAAAGCTTGGTCAAACACTAATTGTTGCTCAGAAGTGCTTTTCAAACTAATTAGCCAAACACAAACTGCTTCTCACCGAAAGTACTTTTGATAAAAGCACTTTCGAAAAAAAAACACTTCTCAAAATAAGCTGATTTTGGCGGCTTGGCCAAACGGGCTATTAGTCCCCAAGTAACTAGATTAGTTCTAGCTTGCTCCCCAAGCAATTTTATAATGCAAATGTATTGGGTTTTTAGGGTTTTACAAAGAAGAATCATACTGTAGTAAGTATTTAGTAAGTACAGTACATAGTAATTTTCATAGTAGAGAGAAAAATGTGGAGATCAACACTAAGTGCAAAGAGGAGAGCATTTCTCATAGCAAAACAAAGCTTTCAATATGATTACGCATTTCTTCCTAAGGTACAACTGATCAGTAATCGGTCGTCTTATTATTCTTATGATAGAGTGGTTTGTTCTAAATCTTGTTTACATAATAATGAAATAAAAAGGCTTTTCTCATCAAAATCCAGTTCTGTTTTTGGAGATAATCTTAAAGTTGTTTCATTTGAGGAGAAATTGAAGAGTATAGTGAACGTTTTGCGCAATTTTTATGCAAATAATCTAAAGGCTAAACTTGAGGAAATAGAGGGGTGTATGTGGATGATACGTAGGGCAATGAAACAGTAACAAAATTGGAAAAAGAAGAGAAAAAAGGAAAGAAAAAGGGAATGTAAGATAAATTAGGGCAAAAGTAAAGAGGCTTTTCATTCATGACCCAAAAGGGGATAATTACAGCCTATATAAAGCATAAAACCATGAAAATTACCTAAGGATTACAGCTGGATAATTCTACTATATCTGCCATCTCCTAAAAATTCTGGGCAAGACTCGATTGGTACAAAACAGAAAAATTAAGGGGTCAGTGTGTAATTACAAGGACTTCTAATTTAAAAGGTGGGGGACTTAAGTAAACATCTCTAAAACTCTTAAATCTCAACTAATTAACCGTTGGGTCTCAGCTAAGCAGCACAATGTACAACTCCCACAAGTTTTTCTATTTTACTCCGTATCAGATCCCCCTTGTCCTCAAGGAAGGAAGGAAGGAAATCGAACCAAGAGCGAGTGGTAGTATTTCTAGGTGGCTTGTTCAGGAGGTAGTTGATCCCATTGTATCAAAACTTGCGTAACTGCTTTGTTTCCTTTTTGGATCATACAACAATCAAGGATTTTCAGAGGGTTTGGGCAGTAGGGGCTGGATATGTCAAGGACAGGAGGGTGGGATATAGTGGTAGGTAAGTTGTGACGCATTTTGAGTTAGGAGACATGGAAGGTGGGATGGAGAAGTAAATGAGGAGGGAGGGATAATTTGTATGCCACAGAACCAACTTTCTGCATGATTTGGTATGGACCATAGTATTTAGCTGAGAGCTTTGAAAAGTGAGAACCTGATAATGTCACTTGTCTATATGGTTGAATTTTGAGGTAAACTCAGTCTCCCACTTTGAATTGCCTATCAGAGCGATGCTTATTAGCCTGGGCAGTCATTCTTTGTTGTGCCCGTTGAAGATGATGTTTGAGGAGTTGCAGCTTGAATTCCCTGGTCAAGAGACTTCTATCCACTTCTTCAACCACTGAGTCACCTGCTACATAGGGTAGATGGAGGGGAGGAGGTTGACCATGCAAAGCCTCATGTGGTGTTGTTTGAATGGAAGAGTGAAAGGTGATGTTATACCACCATTCAGTAGAAGGAAGATAGGAGCACTAGTCAGATTGTGAATCAGAACAAAAACATCGGAGATATGTTTCAAGGCATCTATTGATGACCTCTGTTTGCCATCTGTTTGGGGGTGATATGTTGTGGATGTATTGAGTGTGACTCCATGCAGAGAAAACAATTCCTGCCAAATTTTGCTGGTGAATATGGGGTCTCTGTCACTCACTATATCCTCAGGCATGGCATAGAGTTTGTGAATCTGTTCCATGAAGAGTTTGGCCACATCTGATGTTGAATAAGGGTGAGAGAGACTCAAAAAGTGAGCATACTTAGTGAGTCTATCAAGTACTACCAGAATCACAGTCTTTCCCTTTGATTTGGGTAATCTCTCTATGAAGTCCATGCTAATGCTACTCCAGGCTGTGACTGGCAACTTCAATGGTTGTATAAGTGTTGGGTATGGGGACCTATCATACTTATGCCTTTGGAAAATGTCACAGCCATTAACATACGCATGAATATCTTCTCTCAAACCCTTCCAAAAGAATAGAGATGATATCCTTTTGTATGTTTGTTCAATCCCAGAGTGTCCTCCCATAGGTGAGTCATGCCATAGCTGCATAACGTTCTTCTTCAAGCTAGAGTCTGGCCCAATTACCAGCTTGCCATGTCTCCTGAGTTGGTCGTGAATGAAGGTGTAGCCCTATACCTCTGTACCTCCTTTTAAGGACTGAATTAAGGCAGCCAAATCTAGATCCAAGTTCCAACTCTAAATGATCATGCTAAGCAAGTCAGTTTGAATAGAAGATAAGGTCAGGGCAGCTAGTTCAGCTGCGGGTAGTCTAGACAAGGCATCAGCCACCTTGTTTTCCTTACCCTTCTTGTACTCAATTATGAAATCGTATTGCATCAGCTTTGCTATCCATTTCAATTGTGATCCTGTATGCAACTTCTGTTCAAGGAGGAACTTTAAAGCTTTTTGGTAAGTCTTCACTGTAAAAGATCTTCCAGTCAAGTATTAAGACCATTTGTTGACAGCCATAACCAATGCTAAGAGTTCTTTGTCATACACTGACAGTGTCTGGTGCTGGGGTGATAGACTCTTACTCAAGTAGGCTATTGGTTGACCTCTTTGTATCAAAACTGCCCCAATGCCATTGCTGCAAGCATCAGTTTCTACTACAAAAGGTGTAAAGAACTCAGGTAACACTAGTACTGGTGCAAAAGTGAGGGCACTCTTAAGGTTTTCAAAGGATGAAGTAGCTTGCAGAGACCATTTGAAACTGTCCTTCTTGAGTAAGTCAGTGAGTGGCTTGCTAATAACTCCATAACCCTTAATAAACCTTCTGTAGTAGCCTGCTAATCCCAAAAATCCCCTTAGTTATTTGATATTAGTAGGTTCAGGCGACCCTTGGATTGCCTCAATCTTTTTAGGGTTAGTTGTTACTCCTTCAGCAGAGATGAAATGTCCCAAGTATTCAATCCTAGTAGCCACAAACACACACTTACTTCCCTTAGCAAACAACTGGTGTTGCACCAACAAGTCAAAGGTGAGTCTGAGGTGTTGTTCATGTTCATCTAATGACTTGCTGAACACTAGAATATCATCAAAGAACACTAAGATAAACTTTCTCATATATGCTTGAAAAATATGGTTCATGAGCCCTTGAAAACTAGAAGGGGCATTGGTTAAACCAAAGGGCATGACCAAGTATTCATAGTGTCCTGAATGTGTTTTAAAGGTTGTTTTGTGCACATCAGAAGGGACCATTCGAATTTGGTGATAGCCTGCTCTGAGATCTATCTTTGAATAAATTTCTGACCCTTCAAGCTCATCCAATAACTCATCAATGATAGGTATGGGAAATTTATCCTTAATGGTGACCTTGTTTCAAGCTCTATAATCCACACATAGCCTCCATGAACCATATTTTTTCCCAACTAGGACCACAGGTGAGGCCTAGGAGCTAGAGCTATACTGGATGATCCCTTGTGCCATCATCTCCTTAACCATGTCTTCT
Organism: Nicotiana tabacum; assembly: GCF_000715075.1. Taxonomy (NCBI): domain Eukaryota; kingdom Viridiplantae; phylum Streptophyta; class Magnoliopsida; order Solanales; family Solanaceae; genus Nicotiana; species Nicotiana tabacum. Next base: position 3,986,749 of record NC_134080.1, on the reverse strand, counting down.
ATCACATTTTTTGCCACTGCCTTCAATCAATGGTATGTTGTAGTCAAACACTCCTCTTGAAGGAGGTAAGTGTTTGGGTTCTTGAAAAAGGGTGTTGTAATTAGTGAGTAATTTTTGGATGGGAACAGGGATGCTGGTTTCTGAGAGTTTGCAACTGGAGGCATGGTTGTAGAACAGACCTTAATCATGAATATTTGGGCAGTGTTAACAGAGATGTTGTGTAAGGCCTTGGCATCAACATTCTTAAATGAAGGATAAATACCCTGAAGGGTGACAGACTTCCCTTGATAGAGGAAGTGCAAAAAAAGTTTCTCAAAGTTGACCTTAATGTCACCTAACCTGCACAACCATTGAATTCCCAACACAATATCACAGCTGCCTATAGGGAGTACTAGGAAGTCATCTTGAAAAAGAATCCCTTGCATGAGCCACTTGAAGTTCTTACTACCCTTAACAGACTGAATGATCCTGCCATCAGCTACAGACGCATTCTGAGGGTGTATTTGACTGATAGTGCACCATATTTTCTTGGCAGCCTTCTTATTGATGAAGTTGTGGGTGGAGCCACAATCAATAAGAACATTAATAGGATTCTGTTCAGAAAAGCTTTGTATCCTGAGAGTTCTGTAGCCTTTGGTGCCATTCAAAGCTTGTTGAGATATCTCACAATTCTTAACAGGATTTTCTGCTTCAAGAGATTCCCCAGTATCTTCCACTTTCACCCCTGGTTCCTCACCATCTTCTGGTACTTCAGTATTTATCTCCATGGAGTATATGTGCCTTTTGGCCTTACATTTATGCCCTGGTGTGAATTTGTCATCACAAAAAAAACATAGGCCCTGGGCCCTTTTCTCCTCCATTTCAGCTGGGGTAAGTCTCCTTTTCCTGAAGCCATCTAAATTGGCAGTAACAGATGGTCTGTAGATTGGGGTAGCAACCTTTGTCCACCCAGTAGAGCCTTGACCTTGAGGTATCCTTGCAGCAGAGTGTTGATGCACTGTAGAAGCTGCCTTAATTGCTTTGCTTTGTGCAATAAAGCTTGCTTCATGCAGTCCAGCCAGGTAGTATGCTTGTGGTAAGCTGGTAGGATTGCCTATTCTCACAGCATTACTGATTTCAAGTTTGAGGTTATTGAGTAATATACTGACAGCATGCTTAACTAACAGATTCATCCTAGTCATGACACTATTGAAAGCCTTTTGGTAATCTTTTACACTCCCAGTGTGCTTGGTGTTCATAACCTCTGTCATAGGGTCAGAGTATTCAGCTCCAAAACTATCACATAAAGCCCACAAATACTCATCCCATGTAGGAAGTGGCATTTGCCCTCTACTCCTCATATAGCCTAAATGCCATTGTAGAGCATCTCCCTCAAAATTCATAGAGACTAACTTCATTTTTTGCTGGATAGTAAGATCTTCATCAGAAAAAATTGCTCTACCTTGTACAACCATGTCCTAAGATCTTCTCCATTGAACTTAGGAAACTCAACTTTGTGGTACTTAGTGAAAGGGATATTTGGCAGTGTTACATTATGAGTGTTTGGGTTGTGGAATGAGCTGGTGGTGGGAACATTCTAATAGGGATAGGGAGTGGATACATATGGGGTCTGGTGGTATAAGGGTGGTGGTGTATGTACATTTGGATTATAATAGGTAGAAGGAAACTGACTGGGTTGGTTATATGTCTGCTGGTATAGGGGTGGTGGTACTAGTGACGAGCCTTGAGGTTGTGGGGTTGGATAATAACTTCCCGGGTGATTAGGGAAGTGAGGTGCTAAGGGTACGACTGTTCTACGAAAGGGGTTTTGGAAGGACGATAACCCCATAGCTGGGAAGGGAGAAGATTGAAGCTGGGCGGTTCTGGGATTCTGAGTGTGCAGAGAAGGGCTAGGGTTTATAGGAATTTGAGGAGCTGAGGTTGTTAAGTTGGTGGTCATTTGGGTTTGAGAACTTGGAGAAACTGAGCTAGCAGCAGGAAGGTTTGCAGGTAGGGCTGATATATTAACTCCATGGGAGCTAGGAGAAGCTAAATCACCAAAATCAAAGGGTTTATCGTTTGGAGAATAGAGCTCACCTCCCCCTTGAGACACAGATTTGTCACGTTCATCCCTCCATGAATAACTTAATTGAGCACCTCCCTGAGCTCACTTAAAGCTTCCTCCTAGTTTTTGTTACTCTGCTCTTGACTTGCCTCTAGCAGATCTTGTCTAGCTGTGAAGCTTGACATATCAAGTGAGATTTTCTTAAGCACCTCCATAACATTGCTGTTGTTATCAGCCATGGTTGTCCACAGAGCCAAGATTTGCTCTAATACCACTGATACGTAGGGCAATGAAACAGTAATGAAATTGGAAAAAGAAGAGAAAAAGGGAAAGAAAAAGGGAATGCAAGATAAATTAGGGCAAAAGTAAAGAGGCTTTTCATTCATAACTCAAAAGAGGATAATTACAGCTTATATAAAGCATAAAACCATGCAAATGACCTAAGGATTACAGCTGGATAATTCTACTATATCTGCCATCTCCTAAAAATTCTGGGCAGGACTCGATTGGTACAAAACAGAAAAATTAAGGGGTCAATGTGTAATTACAAGGACTTCTAATTTAAAAGGTGGGGGACTTAAGTAAACATCTGTAAAACTCTTAAATCTCAACTAATTAACCGTTAGGTCTCAGCTAAGCAGCACAATGTACAACTCCCGCAAGCTTTTCTATTTTATTCTGTATCAGTGGATGAGGAGTTTATTGTTAGTGTGCTGAAGGGTTTGATTCGTGGGATGGATTTGCTTCCTCAAGGTAGGGGTAAGGTCTGCGTACACACTACCCTCCCCATACCCCACTTATGGGATTATACTGGATTGTTGTTGTTGTTGAAGTATATGCTTTGTGGGATTTTGTTATGCAGATTGGAGAAAAGGAGAAGGGAATCTTGACTACTAAGATGCTAAATATGTTGATTCTTTCACTCTCAGGTTTGCATGACGGAAAGGGTGCGTTAGATCTTCAATGAGTGATGAATTTGGATGTGTTCCAGATGCTACAACATACTTTGAGACGATTAACGCTCTTTGTGGGGGTTGTTCGTATCAATGCGACTCGCCTTATAGCTTTTGTTATAAGAAGATGTTAAATGCTGATTTGTTGTTAGGTGGTGAAAAAAAAGGAGAGGTTATTTCTTTGCTGTGGCGATATGATGAGAATAGTGAGCACATCTAATTTGCTGTGGCTGCATCAAAGTGATATTATAACTGGTCTCATAACAGCAGTTAAGAAGTTAGAAACTGGAAGAAGTAGGAACAAACGGGGGAATCTATTGTGAAATGCCAAAACAAGAAGAGATGAAACTGTTGATAAATAATGTAAGTTGTCCAATGTTTCCAAATTAATCCAGCTATTACTCCTATTAAGTACACTTATTATTATTTGGCATTAACAGTACTTTTTTCCATAAATGTTGCTATTGTTCCTTGCTTTATTTTCACTGTTCCTTGAGCTGAAGGTCTATCGGAAACAACCTTTCTACCTTCACAAGGTAGGGCTAAGATCTGCGTACAAGTTAAAATACATTAACAGCTAATTCATTTTTAACTTCTTTTCACATTAGTCCGATCGCCTCTTGCTTCTGCGTTCAAACAAAGAAAACAAAGCCAAGATTTCATTGAATACCTTCTTCTCGAAGTGCAGTAGTATTAAATCATGAGCAAGCTTGTGAATTGAGTAGCACAGGCTAGCCAGTTTTCATACTGGTAATTGAAAAATAGCCAGCGTTTGCAAAGTCATTGAAAATAGCCACTATTTTGCTACAACACGAAAAGTTCCAGCATAATATACTGGAGATTGGAGCACTTGTGTATGAACTTTCACCATATTATGTTGAAACTCCGTCACATTATGCTGGAACTCCAGCACATTATGAAAGTCCAATATGTTATGCTGGAAATTCGAATTTTTTACATGTGAATTTTCATACTAGAATATTTTCTAGATTTTAAACAATATTTTTGTTCAAATTTATCTTTACATGAAAAAATGACTAAATTTCAATTACATTTGAAACTGTGACTATTTTTCAATTACCACTTGTAAATCTAGCTATTTTGAATTCACTAGGCCTGCCCAACAATTTTTAAAACAAATGAATACAGATTTCACACATTGCTGCTGCTGTTACATTTGTTTAAAGATAAATAAAAGTTAGTGCAAGTAAAATTTTACTTCTTTCAAGAGTCTGAAGATACTGTGCATGCCAAACACGATTAATTTTGTTATTGATTGCATTTTAGAACAGGATTCCAACACTGTACCTACACATTTTCTACCAAAAATATTGAGCCCAATATCATTTCTCAGCTGAAACAGAACTCTATATAATGCATTAATTGTTGAAGTACAACGATCCTCGCTGTTCATTACTGAATCAACACTTGCCTCAACAAGAAATATAATCACAAACTTGGAACATTTCCAACTAGTTTCAACAGATTAGCATAAGAGTATTTTGCCTCACAATTGCAAATAGCATTAGAGATATTTGCCAATTACAGCGACATTACAAGCTCTCTTTCTCCAATTATGGCTGATGCAGAGAAATAAAGATATTATGGTTACTGTTGTCTCTGTGAGATATACTTTGAAAGAAAACAAAACTTGCTTACTCCCCAAGACCCTCAAGGGTGTAAACTCACTAAATTGCCAAAAATCATTGAGCTTCTCTGCCCTGATTATTTCAACAAATACAGCTTTTAATTGCGTATATGAACTAGCGATAACCTATAACTAGCAATCAAGTTTTACCAATATCCTCCTATCACCTCTTCTTGTTCTTCTTTCTTTCTTTCACTTCTTTCTCTAAACTTCTGATCCTTTGACTAAGGACTGACGATGATGGTACTCGTTTACTTGTGGGTTTTGATTCTTCCAAAGGAGGCGATGATACAGCCGGCTGCTGGTTTTCTGCGCGCTGCTTCGCTGCTACGTACTGTTGTGCTGCCGCGTATTTCTTAAGTGCTTCGAAAAATGGGACTCCCGGTTTTTGTTCTTTTGGAGGACTGAAAGGTATTATAGGAACACCTAGTTTCTTTTTGACCGCGTGATTTTTTATCACTGACACACGATGAAAAGAGAGACATGTTATAGAGAGATTGCGTTTACTTCACCATAGCAAATTCCAAATTTCACTTTTGAAAAGCAAAGATTGCAATGAGCAGATGAATATTTCACCATGAATGAAAGGAGCATACTAACCCAAACCATAGGAGAGTGAAAAGAGATTTGAAGTTATCCAGTAACAGAATATTGCCTGCAATTATACAAATGTCATGAACGTTAATAGTCCCGCTTTTAAAACAAATCATTATGAATAATAAAACAAATACCATACATGAAACAGCATGTACAAGGATTATGCTGCAGATATGACATGCACACACACGCGCACAAGAAAAGCAACATCCATGAAATACAACATGCATGACTGCATGTAACAGATGTAAACAAAGTACATGATTCTTGATTATGCCCAACCTTTTTGTGGCAAAAGATGGATGATTCATTCTTGATAAAACTATGCCTATTAACAATCTCAAGAACATCCAGTGAGGCATTAGTAGCAACACCCACATATGGCCAATCACAATGACAATGTCTTTGACGAACGTGCTCCAGCAATTTTAGAACATATCCCTCCCTCCTCCCTCTACCACATGCTTGTAGGCATGTGGAAAAGGTGTTTTACTGTTTTTGACATGCCGATTGCATGCTCAAAGACTAAAACTGAAATTACATAATCATGAGTACTTGAGTATGCCCGAGCAATTTATCAAACATAAAGTCCACGTTAGATTTAATATTTATGTAAAGATAGAATGTTTAAAATGATAAAATGCATAAAAGAAAGTGGGAAAAAAAACACTTGGTATGTTCCAAATCCGCAAATGGATAAACATATAGCTGGCAGGCCATCAAAGAAACTAAAGAAATTAAAGAGGAGCCAAATTTAATTATTCATCTTGATTTCCTTCACGAAACAGCCAATTCATCTTCAGCAAAAGATCTATATTGCCAGCAAATATGAACATCAAAATTCAAGGCGAAGCTTGTATCCTTCATTTTCCCAACAAAAAGAAAAGAAAGAAAGGAACACTGCTCATCTCAATATTTTAATCAATAACAATATATGCCACCATCCACCATATCTTTCATACAAATGGTATATATAAAACAAACTTATGCATCAAAGGGAAGTAAGGCTATGCATGTCCCCACCAATTCAACCAAGGAAAAAAAAAAAGAATTACTATTAGAGACTACCAGGAAAAAGAATAGGAAAAAAACAAAGAGAAAAGGAAGTTGGCAACAAATACACATCATAAACTTCTGGGGTAAACAGATTTTGCAGATCAGTCCTCATGTGAAAAAAGGACAAATAAACTATGAATGATTATACACAAGTTGGTTGGATATCCCACCTTAGGAAAACCAGCAGTGAATGGGATAGTAAGCGCAGCGAAGGCCCGTGAAACATTTTTTATGGTTCTACCGGCAGGGTTTCCCTCCAATCCTTCTTGAGCATTGCACTGCGAAAGAACAACTCTAGTCAACAAAATTGACCAGAATAACATGCTCTAAAGAACTGTTAAGGAAGACAGATACAGCTGTTAATGATGGCTAGAGTATGAACTCAAGATCAACTAAAACTGACGTCAGATCTATATAAAATTTCAACATTTACTTGATAACGACATATTTACATGCGCCTAAAAGAAAATCATATTTACAGGCGCCTAAAAGAAAACCATATTTACAGGCGCAGATTCTGTTATCCTTTCCATTACTTCCTTTATTCCTTTATTTCTTTTTTGGGCAGATCCCTTTGCCGCTTGGTGCGATCTAAACAAATATCTTTAATGATTCTCCAAGATAACAATGGATCTCTGATGCAAAAAATTTAAAATTTCATGATCTTTTCAGGACTACTTTCCCTACTGTCTTCTTTCTTTAACAGTATTAGATATTTTCTCTCATTTGATTCCAACACAACATCACACGATCACCAGTCATACAGAATAATAATCCATTAGACCATTAGAAAAAAGAACATAAAAAAAATGAAAAGAAACTGATTGAGATAACAGATAACTTTACCTCCACCGTTATCCAGAATGTCAAAGCCGTCAAAACTGGAAGGATATACATACTATCTGGAGTAGTTAGATCAGTAAACCAAAATGCTCCTCCATGTTTGAGAGAAGGAACATTGTCCGCCATGTTCCTAATCTGCATTTTCGAGAGATGGCATGAAGATCAAATAATGGAAGAGACAGAGAGTGATAGAGAGAAAAAACAATACAGATAGCAGAACAGGATAATCTTACAGCAACAAAGAAGCTGACAAAGATCGGGCCTTGTATCAGTAGTCCCTTTAAGGGAGTGAACATTGAAACTCCATGTCTGCAAGAATGACATTGATTTTATAAACACATTCACCATATCAATTATTTTATTTTTTTTGGAGATGGATTCACCATATCAAATATTTCACCGAAAGTATTATCAAAGGAATTTTTTTGGAAGTATGTGACTGCAGCTACTTATGTTTTAAATCTACATCGGATAATCAAAGCACCCCATCGACTTCTTGTCCAAACCACACATAATTAGTGTAATGTTTTGCTAATATGTGACCATGTATGTCTTGAACAAGCAAAAAAAATACAGCAAAGCTGAAGGCTAGATAGTTTAGTTTTTCCACAAGCAATTGGATTGAGTGATAATTAGATACAGGAACCTGTTTAATCATCATTTGTCGGCAAGTACCAATACCATAATGATAACATTGAGAAAGTGTTGGAGAGGAGCTAGAGTAGCAAAGCAATAAATAACTGAAGCAAAACTAGGAAAAAGTCAACTGGAAAAGTAGTGAAGCTAAGAGAAACAATAACATCATTGAACTGCTCTAAGGCAGAAAATATTTACTTACGTAAAGGTGACCAAGCTCAAAAAAAATTGGAATATGTATCTTTCAAAGAGTGCATATTACCATGGTTGATTTACAACATATATATTTACAAGTCTCATCAGAATGCCCATTCAGCTTTGTCAGTTGCTTAAAGTACTGGAGGTATCATTTCGATCCTTTCGAAAGAAATTTGCATTATCTACAAATTAATAATACCGGCACAAGATGCAACACTTAATAAAACTACTATTCTGAAGTTCACCTGAACTACCGCAGATGAATAATCTGAGAATAAGAAGAAATCTCAGAATTATGGTTGTGAAGGAAACCAGATGCATGTAACGGAAAGTTCAATACTTAAGTAAGGGAATAGCAATGGGGTAGACATGCAACTCAAAGTAGCTCTAAAATCGACTCAAGAGAAGAAAAAACATAAAAGAACACTAGAAGAAAAAGAAATAACTGGTGGATTATGACAAGCTGGTTAACTTTTCTAAAAATGGTGGTGATAAGGCCGGCTCGCTGGAACCTACCCCTGGTAGCTATATTCACCAATGCTTTCACATGAGAAGCGTTAAGTTTTTCAAGAATTTTTGGTCCAAAACAGCGCATATAGTAGTTCATTAGAGTCAACAAGGAAAAGTTGCTTACTCCTTCATTAATTCATTCATTCTTTGTTGACCTTCAGCAACTGCTGCTGGCGCCATACCCTGTTAAGAAGTAAAAAGATAAACCAATGAAGAACTTTTGGCAGGTACAAATATAAACCACATAATTCTTGCCTCCAAAAGGGAAGGAAACACATGAGTTGTTTATAATTTAAGGCAAAAATTCTTTGACAGTAAAGAAGACACGCGGGTATGGCCTATATGTGCATGGATCAATTACTTAGAGATGATAATAGGCAGGTTTTAGAGTCTAAGACACATGTAAATGTTTAACCATCAACAAAGTTTAAAGCAGTATTGAACACTCAGTAACTGGATCACGTAGAATAATTTCTTTATTTATTTTATAACCATCAATTCCTTGAACCGAAGGGTCTATAAGAAACAGCCTCTCTACCTTCAAGGCAGGGGGTAAGGTCTACTTATACACTACCCTCCCCAAATCCCACTTGTGAGATTATACCGGGTTTATAGTTGTTGTTGATAACCATCACAAAGAATAATAGTTTTCAGATGTCATTACCAGAAGGTACATGACATGGTCGGAATTCATTCAAGTGATTAGCTAGCTCAATCAAAAAGGAAAGATAATGAGAGGAGACTCGTATCAACCTACCTTATTTTGCATCTCTTCTTTAATCTCTTCCATCTTTGGCCTCAGAAGCTGCACAAGACATGCAAGTTAAGAAATGGACAATCAGTGAATGAAGTGAAAATCGGAACAAAGATGAAGCAAGGAGATTAAAGAAGGAAAAATTGCCGGTCTTTTCATGTATATTCTATTTTAGTACTGTGTATGATAAATCTAGACCAAATATTAGAAGGTAATGGATTCTAATAAACGTAAAGCTGGTTTTTCAACATTTTCACCAACTACACAGAAATTCACAGAAGCTTGCTTTGGTAAAGGTAAACATATCATAGCAGATTTTAACAATCTCCGCAAATGAAATGAATAGAGAAGTCAACAAAGAATGAAGAAATAAGAATCAACCATCAAGCATAACTTTTGAAAGAAAGAAAAATATAAAGAGCAACATCTGGAACCATAAAGATGTACTAAACCTTCCTTTGAATAATACATGTTTAAAGTTTTCTCTTTAAAGCAAAGAATCTCTATAGAAAATCACTTGATGGCATCACAAATCACAATGGAGCAGATACCTATGCTGCATCCACTGTACACTAAATGTTCGGACATCCCTTTCCTACTTCTTGAAGTTTGAAAAGAAATTTATTATTGGCACAGAAAATTTAGCCTGAACTTACTCAATTACAATGAAACCAGTTAGTCAAAGGCGAAAAGTATTGAGGATCGCCAGATCTGGGGGCTTTAAGCACAAAACAGATTTAAAGCAAGTGTTTTTTAAAGATAGGCACAGATGAAGAAAAAGATAAAAGATAATGTAGTAAAAAACTATAACTATAAAAACAAACAACAATTATATGGACAAAGGGATGGAAAAAACTTAATTAAAAATATATATAAATAAGAGTCATGTCAAACAAGTTCAAAAGACTAATTTAAATGTTTGATTTAGATATCAAAATATAGCCTTTACAAGTTCATTCAGATTTAGTGACATATATTTCTATTTTCATAGTCTGAATCAACAACATATACATGCATAACACTATATAGCACTTTGTCGGCTATACTATTGTTGCTCTCTCCAGAACCCATGGACACTAATGTGCATGTGTTAGTGCTTTGGCGCCAACATTGAACTGCCAACTAAGCGTGGAGAAGTGTCCAGCGGAAGCTGTACCTAACTTCAGGGTACCTAAAAACACAGAGTGAACTCGGTGGCCTCTAATCAATGAGATGTTGAGCCAATCAAATGATATGAGTAGCTACTTTTTTATTTTTTTGAGAATAAATGGGTCGTTAAAATTTTTGCTTCACCTGATATGATTGCTTGGTGTAATTTTAGAATCAAATAAAGCACAACTATAACCACCAAGCTTACACTGCGCACAAGACTAAACACCATAGAAGCACATATTTAGAAAAAAGGAAAGGAGAGACTAGATGGCGTCTGTTAAATGAAGTGTCAAAGAGCTAAGACCACAGGACTTGATTATAGCATGTAGCAAATCCTTCTCAGCTAGTTCTCAAACCCCACAACACGAGCCAAAGTACTGACCATGATCTTCTGAGAAATTTTTGTTTGTTACACAAAAAGGTTTCATCGTGATATTCTCGAAGCTACTGTAGCTTTATCACTTAGCACTTATAATAGCTTTATCAATGATGTGGGAGGAGAACCATGAGATCTCAGGTTCTATACCAATGGAGACAAAACTACACTAGGTGATTTCTTCTCATTGCCAAAGCCTTCAGAGGCAGAGTTACCCAATACTTGTTTTGGTGACAGGTAAGGGACAACCGATAAAATAGTCAAGGTGCGTGCAAGCAGGCTCGGAAACCACCATCATAAAGTTAAAAAAAAAACGAACAGTTTAAACAAGAAGCTGGACACCACATTCCATTTACTTTAAGGTAACAAAATTTAGAAGTAGAAAATACCTAAGTGAGCCAAAACAAGCACATCCAGCATAGTAGGAATGTCAACAATCTTGGCGCGTATTAATTAAGTAATAAACTTTGTTGACTTATTAAAAAAGGGATAGAAAACTAGAAATGCCGATGCACGTAAATCATTTTATCTTTAATTTCCCTTTTCACTTTATTAGGTAAAGAAGTGAACAAACTAAGATCCAAAAGAAGGAAATAAGGCCATCATTCTTTTAGGCCATGCACTGTTAAAGAAGACAAGTGTAAAACGCAGAATAAAGATAAACAAAAATGTAGCTTTTGAGGTCTACTAACCTAAAAGGCAGTATACCTCGCCTAATTTCCTAGTCTTTGAAAGGACATACTTCCATTTTGTATAACGCGCAGACATTGAACAGAACCAGTTGGCCTCAAATTAAATACTTTCGTGTCACTTGAACAAGAATGAATTAAAAGGTAAAAAGTGATCATGTTGAGCATGAGTGTCGTATTTTTAATAACCGTGATGTCCGGGCCACCTTGGCGCACACCTACCACCTCCCACCAGCAACAGGTACCAGGTAACTCCGTTCATCAAGGCTTGGATAGATGGAAAAAAATAACCTAGTGTTTTTAACTTTTTGCTTTAGCTGAGATTTGAACCTGAGACCTCAAGGTTCTCAACCCACTTCATTAACCACTAGGCCACACCTTTGGGCATGTTGTTATATGAAATCATTAAGCTCTAAAAAGATAAAATCTATTTCAAGTCAAGCTTGAGCAATGAGCAAGTAGGCATAACAAAAAATTCATGTACATTGCACTTCTCACTTGTATCAGGAGAAAGCGAGGGGTTATAAGTAGTCAATTCTCATGTGTGAGGACTTGGATTAGGATCAATCTTATTGTGTAATGGATACTAAAATTAGTTTGTATTGTTATTGCATTTTGATTGTTATAGTACTAAATTGATTGTGTATGGTACTTTAAATTTTCGAAAAATTGTTCGCTTCATTGAGAAGTCTGCATTCCACTTCATGCTTTTATCTCCAGCCTCCATGGGCCTTGTCGTTTCGTTGTGCTTTTAGCTTCTAAAAACACTGTGATGTTGTCATTTAAAAGATCCGCAGAGACAAAATAAACTGCTAATACTTGAAGTCACAGGTTTTTACACTGATCTATGACTGCAAAGGACTTCTTCCGGAACAAAGAAATGGGTTTTAACATGATTAACTAATTAATGTTACTACACTATTCCCACTTTTTTTTGGTTTTCAAGTTACAAGTGAAAAAGGATATTTCCAATCCAAGGCTACAATTATACATGACACTCAGGGTTCATTCTAGCAGAAACTTCAATGTATGAGCCGGGTGCTTTATTTTACCTGCTTCTGGTCTAAATTTAGGAGTGGAAGAGACCAAGAAATTACTGAAGAGTGAAAACAGGCTGCAAGATAACGCTAGCTAACAAATGAAATTGGCGTGAGGTTAGGATTTTATAAGTTCCTTTAGCCCAATAAAGATAAGCAGGAAAACAGTTGGACACACTTTTGTTGCTCAGCCATATTTGTAACTCATACGTTGACATACTTGAACTTGAATTTCTTCTCACTTTCCTTCATTAACTTTTGTGCATAAAAAGGAGGTCCTATGTCGACATGAGATCCTATGGAGTCTTTTTTTCTTTTAAGGAAAGGGTAAGATCATTTTTTTTATGATGAGGGTAAGATCATATGTAGTCTAGTACAGTTATTTCACCAACTGCCTTAAGATGTTATTAAAATAAACAGACTGGGACATGTAGCAAGGTTAAGATGCACTACAGAAGCTTACCGTTAGTTGTGAAGTAGACTTCAGCTGATTAATCATAACTGGAAGAGTTAACAACCGAATAATAATACTTGTAGCAACTATGGATGCCCACCTGAACAACATCAAAAATTTCAAGATGAAGTCAAGGCCCTAAGAGTTGTCATTTAGTAACTAGACATAGCAAAACGACTAGATTTTACGAGAGAGAGAGAGAGAGAGAGAGAGAGTAACTTTTAAGGACCTAAGATTCCAAAGTATTTCAGCTAAAATGTCAAATCTCAAACTTCCAAACATATCTCTCAATCAAGAGCTACTACTACCAGTCTGCCACTACTAATATTAAATCCCAAGCAAGTTCAAGTATTTTCAATGAAATAAATCTGCAGTTATGGAGTCCCGCTAAATATCTGTGGGCATTAAAAGAACAAACTCTGCAAGCCAAATCGAATACATGTGAGATGCTTCAACTGCAATCATAATCTCAACTTAAAATTCTATATTTTAAGACTCTATGAATAAGTTAAAAAGATGTATGTATTTTTAATAAAAGACTTTAGGAATAACAAAGAGTTCATTGAACTCTTCCAGCCCCAACTCGGGAGAGCATTGAGTTGTTTATATCTAGTTATCACTCTCTCTCACCTAAAAATTTCAAGAGAAGAATAAAGAATCCTTGGTTTTTTTTCTTCTTTTTTTTTTTTTTTTTTTGGGGGGGGGGGGGGGGGATAGGTAACTCTACCTTCCATTTCTCTCTCCTATTAAATCAATCCAAACACGCTGTAAAAAGACACAGCAAGCACATGTTTGCGAGAAAATTAGAAAAATAGAGGCAACATCATTTACTCTTACCATTCAAGCCCAGTAAACATATGAATGTAATCCATCAAATACATCAATGCCTTAACCGGCAAATAACAATCTGCAGCGGCAATTGCCATCTCGTTCACAGCTGGAGCTTGAGAAACTACAGCCTCTACAGCCTTATCAGCCAGTACTTCAGCAACATCAGTCATGTAGTCTATTTTATCCGCTTCACCACCAATATTAGTTGACATATTCCTGGTCAATAAGGACCCATAACTCATCGGAATCATAAGGCCTGAAGCACAAAATCTCCTGTCTTGAAATGGGTTTCTTGAGCCACTGAAGCTGTTAATCCCACTTGCACTTCCCATGTAACGGGATTGGGAAAAACTGGGAACTCTTGAACTATCAAAACCGGGTTCAGGGTTGTTACGATCATCATCATGATGAAAGTAAGAAAATGCAGGGGTAACTCTTTGTTGCTGATAAAGAAGCTTCGCTCGTGTTGTTATGTTGCGCCTATAAGCCATTCTTTTAAATTGCTTCCTTCAATAAATAGATTTAGCAGCAAATATTAGCATCCCACATCAAAGTTAGGCAACCATTGCAGTATATACACAACATATGCACAGACTAAAATGCGTCATAAAGATGAAACCTTTACAGTGACTTACACAACACAATACACAGAAACAGTACATCATAAAGATGAAAACTTCATATTCATTCGCACATACAATTCACAGAAACAATGCATCCTGCAGATGATACCTTTATAGACAATCATACAACATAAAACAGAGAAACAATACATCCTAAAGACAGTGGCGGATCCATATGAGGTCTGGGTTCGACTGAACCCATAAAGTTTGGCCCAGCCTAAAAAAGGTCAATATGGCTAATTTGAGCCCATATCTCAAGAGGTGCAATGGATTCAACACCAACGGGCTTTAAGCATAGGTTTTTCATGCGGAGATACCAAGTTCGATTCTCTGCTGCATCATTCTATTTATTTAGTTTGCCCCTACTGTAAAACATCACTATCCCTGCTTCTTCAAATGATATTGCTTCTCTTCCTTTTCTTCACAAAGCTTAGCACTATACTTTCTTTTTGCCTTCAAGCTTACAACAACAACAGCCCGGTCAAAAGACTCAAAACGCACAAGTGGGGTCTGTGGGGAGGATAGTGTGTACGCAGACCTTACCCCTGCTCCGGAGGAGTAGAGAGGCTGTTTCCGATAGACCCTCGACACAAGAAAATGGAACGAGACAGAGTGCAGTAACAATAAAGGAATCCAAAAAAATAACACCAGCAACGTAATAACCAAAATAGAGAGAAAAGCATTAACACTAAGCAATAACAATGGCATAGTACTACAGACACAATGGAATAATATGGACACAACAAGAGCCACTAACATCCTAAGACAAAACACTATCAGACAACCTTCCTACAACCTGGAAAGACAAAGACAGGATTTCAACATAAAAAGTGGTGGATGAGCGGTAATGGCTGGATAAGGGGACAAGTACATCCTTTTGTTCTCAGCTCGTGGGAATTGCTTCCATTACTATCGACCACTCATAGACGGAGCTAGACTATTACTTATGGGTTCGGGCAAACCCAGTAGTTTTTCCTTAGACTCTGTATTTGTATCAGGAAATTATTAATTGCGAACCCAATAACTAAAAGGAGTTTATGGGTTCGGTAACAAGTTCAAAACTCAAAACATTCAAATCCAGACTCCGCCTCCGCGACCTCTCAAATAAATGTAAAACAATTACTAGTAAGTTACTATCTAATGGTTATATGCATTTATAATGTTTTGCTGTAAATGTTTTTTTACAGCTAATGAAATTGTTTATTATGTAATGATAACATAACGTCACCGTCCTTGAACCTCGAATCTGAACTCATAAAATATAAATCCTGGATTCGCCATGCCTAAAGATGAAACCTTTTACGGTCATTCCCACAATATAATACATAGAAACAATGAATCCTAAAGATTAAAATTTTACGGTCATTCACACAACATATTGCACAAAACAACGAAATATTTAGAATGAATCAGAGTTCAGATCCAAATTACTGTGATTGGTGATTCGGAGAATATATGAAAACAAAAGTTTAAAAATTGAAGACTTACAGTGATATGTGATTGTGAGCTCGAAGAAAGAAGGAAAATGAGGAAAAAGGGTTTAAGCCCGTTTATTATTATGATGAAGTGAAAAACAGAGGAGTAAAAACTTAGGATTTTTTTCTTTTCTTTTTCAGACAATGTTTTTTCCTTTTTTTGGACTTTGACCCGTGCGGGTTTCGGGCTCCGACGAGCCTGTTACCATATTTGGGGTGTTTTGGACATTTCATGACAGTTTGTGGGGTGCTGTACCCTGCGTTCATAGCATGTTCTTGGAGAAATTCAAAAATAGTCAGATTTACAAGTGGTCATTCAAAAATAGGCACAGTTTCAAAAGTAATCGAAATTTAATCACTTTTTATGTGAAGATAAATTTGAACGGAAATAGTGTTCAAAATCCGAAAAAATACTCCAGCATAATATACTGGAGTTCCCGTATAAATATAGTGGAGTTCCAGTATAAATATACTGGAACTCCAATCTAATATACTGGAGTTTCAGTATAATATACCGATCCGGCATAATATACTGGAGTTTGGAGCACCGGTTCTCCAGTCTCCAGTATATTATACTGCTGGAAGTTCATACACAAGTGCACCGAACTCTAGTATATTATGCTGGACCGGTCTCTATTGCAGCAAAATAGTGGCTATTTTTCATTAAATTGGTAAACGCTGGCTATTTTTGAATGACCAGTGCGAAAATTGGCTAGACCGTGCAATTTTAACCATATTCTTCTCGTCTTATCAGACATTTATTGGGCCGGGTGGAATCTGGATTAGACTATAAATGGGTTGTAATGCGACCCAATTTTCTGAAAACACGTGGAAGATGAGGGGAAAATCAGAAATAGCCTGATTTAAAACGGATAATTAAAAAATAACCAAAATTTCAAAAATAATCAAAGTTTAGCAACTTTTTCATGTAAAGATAAAATCTGAATAAAAACATCCTTAGAAATTCGAAAAAATCCCAGCATAATATACTGGAGTTCATATGTTTTACATATGAGATTCCAACATAATATACTACGCATGAACTCCACAATCTAGCATATTATGGTGGAACTTTCCAAAAATAATAGCTATTTTTGGATAACTTTGTAAATACTAGCTATTTTTATTATTAGTCAAAAACTGGCTAGCCCATACTACTTTTATGGAAGGATGGTATGTCCCACATTACATTAAAATGCTTGTGTTAAATGAAGAAGCACTGTATAATTTTTTGCACTACATAAATAAAAAAGTCAAGATACTTTCATATAGTTTCAGCATATTGACATACTATATTTGTAACGATCCGGCCGGTCGTTTCATGAGTTATACCTCTATTTTTCCCATTTTTGCTTCCTTATGTGTTGTTCAGCTATGTTTCATCATATCGTGTTAGTTGGTTCGGGTTCGGAGTGGAATGAGACACTTAGTCTCTTATTTAGAAGCTTAAGTTGGAAAAGTCAACAGGATGTTGACTTATGTATAGAAGATATCAGATGTGAATTCTGAGGGTTCAGATAGTTCCGTTAGGTGATTTTGGACTTAGGAGCGTGTTCAGAATGTAATTTGGAGGTCCGTGGTAGAATTAGGCTTGAATTGGCAAAATAGGAAATTTGGCATTTTCCGGTCGGTAGTGGGAATCTTGATATCGGGGTCGGAATGGAATTTCGAAAATTGGAGTAGGTCCGTTGTGTCATTTGTGACGTGTGTAAAGAATTTCAGGTCATTCAGAGGAGTAGGTTTCGACATCGTTTGCGAAATTCGAAAGTTTGAAAATCCTTAGGCTTGAATTCGAGGGTAATTTGGTATTTTGGATGTTGTTTTGAGTGTTCCGAAGGTTTGAATAAGTTTGGATGGTGATATGTGACTTGTCGGCATGTTTGTTTGAGGTCCCGAGGGCCTCTAGTTGATTTTGGGAGGTTGGCGGATCAAGGATGGGATTTGAGGAAATGCTGATGAATTCCTTCAGCTGTCATAACCGCACCTGCGGAGTGGGAACCGCAGGTGCGAGGCCCGCAGAAACGGAAAAGCAACCGCAGAAGCCGCCAAGACCAAGGAAACCAGGAACCGCAGGTGCGGAAGGAGGAACGCACATGCGAGACCGCAGGTGCGGGTATTGGGCCGCATATGCGGAAAGGGGCTGATAAGTGAAAACCGCAGATGCGGTTGATTTAACCGCTGAAGCAGTCCTGCATATGCGTGTAAATGGGCCGCAGGTGCGAGATGCTTGGGCAGAAGGTATTTAAGAGCCATTCGCAAATTTTTGGGTGTTCTTCACCATTTCTATCCGGATTTTGGAGATTTTTGGAGGGATTTGAAAAGGGAATCGAGGGGATACTCATTGAGGTAGGTTATTTGAGTTTAATACTTGTGATTATGGTAAATTTCAGTAGTGTAAGCATGAAATTATTGAAAATTAGGGATGAAATTGAGGGGATTAGGGCTTGATATTGGAGAGTTTAATTTGAGGATTTGAGAGGCCATTTGCCGCCGGATTTTGATGGTTTTGGTATGTATAGACTCGTGAGTGAAAGGAGTTTCTAGTTTTGTGATTTTTGTCAGATTCCGAGACGTGGGCCTAGGTGCTGGGTTTGGATGAATTTTGGGATTTTGGTGTAAATTGATAGTTTTTCGTTTGGAATTGATCCCTTGGCCTATATTGATCATATTGTATTGCTTTTTGGTTAGATTCGAGCAATTGGAGGACGATTCCAGAGGCAAGGGCATCGCGGAGTAGGGATTTGACTGTTTCGAGATAAATAATGATTGTAAATCTTGTTCTAAGGGTATGAAGCCCCGGATTACACATCGTTTCACTATTTTTAGGTGACGCACATGCTAGATGATGAGCGTGTGGTGTGCATCATTGGGGATTGTGACTTGGTCCGCCCCGTAGCAACTATTAAGTTGCGTATTTGACTGGAAACTATATGATACTTTTGTGTTTTAGAAATGATTTCTATGATTGGGCTGAATGCCATATTTAGGCCTCGTGCCAAGCTGTTTAGACCCTTAGGGAACTTTTCTTATTATTTCCTCGCTGTTTTGACTTAAATTTTGTACTCAGTCATGTTATGTTTTACTGATTTCATAACTTAGTCTTTATTATTCCGTTTTGAGCACCCTGTTTTTTACTAATAACCAAAGTGGCTTGAGATATTTATGACTGAGTAAGGTCGAGAGTCTGTAATTGTGAGGATATTGAGTGTGTAGCATATGAGTTGTCTGTATAGCACGTGAGTTGTCCGTGCGGATTCTAATATTGATACTATAGCACATGAGTTATCAGTGCAGCACGTGAGTTGTCCGTGCGTGTTCTAGCGTTTGGGTTGTAGGAGCCTCTCTGGAGTCTGCATACCCCCAGTGAGCGCGGGTATGCTGAGTGAGTGATTTGAGATATGCCTGAGGGGCTATTATTGATTCATGTTGTGTCCGTGGGGATATTTATGATTTTCATGCACTTTTACTATTAAATGCATTGAGCCTCTGTGGAAAACTGTTGAAAGATATCTTCAATGATTTTTTCGAAAACTAGATTTAAAACGAGATGATTTGACTCACATACTAAATTGGGAAGCATGTTGTACTTACTGAGATTTCATGATGTGGTTTATGTGTTTTTTACCGCTCAGTCATTATTTACCTTTATTACATACTGAGTTGGCGTACTCGCATTACTCCATGCACCTTGTGTGCACATCCAGGGGTTGCTGAACGTGCTAGCGAGCGTTGATCTTCATCCGCCGGGGATATTTGGAGTTGACAAGGTAGCTGCATGGCGATAACAGCCTTGTTCTTCTCCCTCCTGTCTCTCATATAGTTATTAGTAGTTGATTTTTGGACTATTTTAGTCTTGTTATATTTCGGACCAGTTGTAGTATTTTCTCATGACTTAGTCACACTTGAGATCGGGCTTTTACTTTCGCATTTTGGTTTTGAATTTATCTCTCTTATGGAACTTTCAGTATGAAAAAGGTTATTATTTAAATTTTAATGAATTGTCGTATTATTTTGGGAATGTGTCGGCTGGCCTAGTTCTATGATAGGTGCCATCGTGATCGGGTTGGTTTTGGGGTCATGAAAAGTTGGTATTAGAGCCTAGGTTATATAGGTCTCACGGGTCATGAGCGGGTTTAGTAGAATCTTGCAGATCAGTACAGAGACGTCTGTACTTATCTTCGAGAGGCTGCAGAACCTTTAGGAAAACTTCACGTTCTTGAATTCTTGTCGTGCGAATATGTTAATTCTGGTAACTAAACTTTTGTTATTATATTCTCTCATAGATGGTGAGGACATGTGCGACCAGTCAGAACGGACGACCACCAGTACCACTAGTTGGGGCCGCGAGAGGCTGAGGTCGCGGTCGAGGCCGTTATAGGTTCAAGGGTGTGGCCCGCACAACAGCTAGGGCAGCACCTGCAGATCCACCAACTGCCCCAGTTTAGGATCAGGTTCCGGGTGTAGATGCCCCAGCGGGACCGACTTAGGCGCCAGTTGTGCCTATTGTTATTCCAGGTCTTCAGGAGACCTTAGCTCAGATATTGACCGTATGCACCAGTCTTGCTCAGGCGATCGCTGTTTCTACTACAACAGCTGCTTCTCAGGCTGGGGGAGGCACTCAGACTCCCTCCACCCATACACCCGAGCAGGTTGTTCAGGGACTGCATACACCGGAGGCACCACCAGCCCAGCCGGTTGCACCTGTTGAGGATTATGTTGTACTAGTCATGCCGGATGACGAGCAGCGCAGATTGGAGAGGTTTGGTAGACTTCAGCCTCCAACTTTAAGTTGTACAGAGGGCGAGGATGCCTAAGGTTTCTTGGACAAGTGTTAGAGGATGCTTCGTACGACGAGTATTCTAGAGACTAGTGGAGTCTCATTCACTACTTTTTAGTTCTCTAGAGCTGCCTTTACTTGGTGGGAGGCTTATGAGCGACGTAGGCCTGTTGGTGCAGCGCCCCTCACTTGATAGCATTTCTTCGTTCTCTTGCTGGAGAAGTATGTGCCGAGATCTCATAAAGAGGAGCTGCGCAGGTAGTTCGAGCAATTACCTCAAGATGATGTGACTGTGATGCAATATTATATGAGATTCTCTGAGTTAGCTCGTTATGCTATCTGGTTGGTTCCTATAGACAACGAGAGGATCAAGAGGTTCGTTGATGGCTTCTCATACCAGTTGCAGATTCTTATGACTAGAGAGAGGGAATCTGGTGCTTCTTTTTATGAGGTGGTTGACATTGCTCGGGAGATAGAGTTAGTTCGCCGCTAGGAGCGAGTTGAGAGGGAGTCCAAAAGGCCTCGGGGATCTGGTAGTTTCAGTGGTGTTATTCCTGGAGGTCAGTTTTAGCACGGTAGAGGCCATCCACTCAGACATGCTTAGTCAGCTCGCCCAGTTCATCGAGGAGCATCATCGGGCTATAGTTCACACAGTTCACATCAAGGCCACTCATCTCTCAGTGACCTTCCAGCACAGAGCTCTCATCGTGCCTTTTCTACTCAGGTTTCTACAGGTAGTTCCACGGGGTATCAGGAGTAGCAGTTTCGTTAGAGGAGGGGTTGTTTCGAGTGCGGGGATCTGGGTCATATCAAAAGAGACTTCCCTGGTTGTTGAGTGGGACTCCGCAACAGAGTTCTTGGCCATCGACTTCAGCACCAGTTACTTTACCACCCGCCTAGTCAGTTAGGGGTGGGGGACAGTTAGATAGGGGTCGCCCTAGAGGGGGAGGTCGATCAAGTGGTGTTCAAGCCCGTTTCTATGCACTCCTAGCCAGACTAGATGCTATTGCTTTAGATGTTGTGATCACATGTATTGTTTCAGTTTTCCACAGGGATGTCTCTATATTATTTGATCCTGGTTCCACTTTTTCATATGTATCATCATATTTTGCTCATTATTTGGATACGCCCCTCGAGTCTTTTGTTTCATCTATTTGTGTATCTACTCCGGTGAGCGATACTATTATTGTGGATCACGTATATCGGTCGTGTGTGGTGACTATTAGGGGTTTGGAGACCTGAGTGGATCTTTTGTTGCTTAGTATGGTCGACTTTGATGTGATATTAGGCATGCATTGGTTATCTCCATGTCGTGCTATTTTGGACTGTCGTGCTAAGATAGTGACGTTGGCTATGCCGGGGGTGCCATAGATTGAGTGGCGAGGTTCGACGGATTTTGTTCCCAGTAGGGTGATTTCATTCTTGAAAGCCCAACGGATGGTTGGGAAGGGTTGTCTTTCTTATTTGGCCTTTGTGAGGGATGTCAGTGCAGAGACTCCTTCCTTTGATTCAGTACCGGTAGTGAGAGATTTTCCAGATGTGCTTTCTGCAGACCTGCCGGTCATGCCGCCGGACAGGGATATTGACTTCGGTATTGATTTGTTGCCGGGCACTCAGCCCATTTCTATTCCACCGTATCGCATGGCGCCGATGGAGTTAAAGGAATTGAAGGAGCACCTTTAGGAACTCCTTGATAAGGGATTTATTCGGCTTAGTGTGTCACGTTGGGGTGCTCGTGTTCTATTTGTAAAGAAAAAGGATGGCACGATGAGAATGTGCATTGATTACAGGCAGTTGAACAAAGTCACAATTAAGAACAAGTATCCTTTGCCTCGTATTGATGATTTATTTTATTAGTTTCAGGGAGCAAGAGTGTTCTCCAAGATTGATCTCAGGTTAGGGTATCACTAGTTGAAGATCAGGGACTCGGACATTCTTAAGACAGCTTTCAGGACCCGATATGGTCATTATAAGTTCCTTGTGATGTCTTTTGGGCTAACCAATGCCCCAACAACATTCATGTATTTGATGAACAATGTGTTTCAACCTTATCTCGACTCGTTTGTGATTGTTTTCATTGATGATATTCTGGTATACTCGCGTAGTCAGGAGGAATACGCTGATCATTTGAGAGTTGTATTGCAGCAGTTGAGGGAGGAGAAGCTTTATGCAAAGTTCTCCAAGTGTGAGTTTTGGCTTAGTTCAGTGGCATTCTTGGGGCACGTGGTGTCCAGTGATGGTATTCAGGTTGATCCGAAGAAGATAGAGGCGGTTTAGAGTTGTCCCAGACCATCCTCAACCACAAAGATTCGTAGCTTTCTTGGTTTGGCGGGTTATTACCATCGGTTCATTCAAGGATTTTCATCTATTGCATCACCCTTTACCAAATAAACTCAAAAGGGTGCTCCTTTTAGGTGGTCGGATGAGTGTGAGGCGAGCTTTCAGAAGCTCAAGACTACCTTGACCACAACTCTGTTGTTAGTTTTTCCATCGGCTTCCGGTTCTTATATAGTATATTCTGATGCTTCTAGAGTCAGCATCCCGTGTATGTTGATGCAGGAGGATAGACTGATTGCTTATGCTTCTCCTCAGTTGAAGCCCCGTGAGAAGAACTACCCAGTTCATGATTTGAGTTGGCTGCCATTGTTCACGCATTGAAGTTTGGAGGCATTATCTCTATGGTGTGTCTTGTGAGGTGTTCATTGATCATTGTAGCCTCCAACACTTGTTCAAGCAGAAGGATCTCAATTTGAGGTAGCGGAGATAGTTGGAGCTGCTAAAGGATTATGATATTACTATTTTGTACGATCCGGGAAAGGCCAATGTAGTGGTCGATGCCTTGAGTAGGAAGGCGGTGAGTATAGGCAGTCTTGCATTTATTCCTATTAGGGAGAGACCTCTTGCAATTGATGTTTAGGACTTGGCCAATCGGTTTATGAGGTTGGATATTTCGGAGCCCAGTCGAATCTTAGACTGGGTGGTTTCTCGGTCTTCCTTATTTGATCGTATCTGAGAATGCCAGTATGATGATCCTCATTTGCTTGTCCTCAAGGACAGAGTTCAGCACGGCAATGCTAGAGATGTGATTATTGGTGATGACGTGGTATTGAGGATGCAGGGCCGGGTATGTGTGCCCAATGTAGATGGGCTTTGGGAGTTGATTCTAGAGGAGGCCCATAGCTCGCGATATTCCATCCATCCGGGTGCCGCGAAGATGTATCAGGATTTGAGACAGCACTAATGGTGGAGGAGAATGAAGAAGGATATAGTAGGGTTTGTAGCTCGGTGTCTCAATTGTCAGCAGGTGAAATATGAGCATCAGAGACCAGGTGGCTTGCTTCAGCAGACGGATATTCCAGAGCGGAAGTGGGAACGGATCACCATGGATTTTGTAGTTAGACTCCCATGGACTTTGAGGAAGTTTGATGCTATTTGGGTGATTGTGGATCGGCTGATCAAGTTCGCGTACTTCTTCCTGTGTGTACTACCTATTCTTCAGAGCAGTTAGCTGAGATTTATATCCAAGAGATTGTTCGCCTGTGTGGTATTCTAGTTTCCATCATTTCGGATAGAGGTACTTAGTTTACATTGCAGTTTTGGAGGGCCGTGCAGCGAGAGTTGGGTACTCAGGTTGAGATGAGCATAGCTTTTCACCCTCAGACGGACACAGTCTGAGCGCACTATTCAGATATTGGAGGACATGTTGTGTGCTTGTGTTATTGATTTGGAGGTTCATGAGACTAGTTTCTACCACTCGCAGAGTTGCATATAACAACAGTTATCAATCAAGTATTCAGATGGCTCCATATGAGACTTTATAGGGGAGATGGTGTAGATCTCCAGTAGGTTGGTTTGAGCCGGGTGAGCCCAGGCTTTTGGGTACAAACTTGGTACAGGATGCTTTGGACAAGGTGAAGGTGATTCAGGAGCGACTTCGTATATCTCAGTCGAGGCAAAAGAGTTATGCTGACAGGAAGGTCTGTGATGTGTCTTACATGGTTGGGGAGAAGGTTCTACCAAAGGTTTCACACATGAATGGTGTTATGAGATTTGGGAAGAAGGGCAAGTTGAGCCCTCGATTTATTGGGCCTTTTAAGGTGCTTCAGAGGATTGAGGACATGGCTTATGAGCTTGCTTTGCCACCTAGCTTGTCGAGTGTGCATCTGGTGTTTCATATTTCTATGCTCCTGAAGCATATTGGCGATCCATCTCATGTTTTGGATTTCAGCACGGTCTAGTTAGACAGCGATTTGACTTATGATGTGGAGCCAGTAGCTATTTTGGAGCGGCAGGTCCGAAAGTTGAGATCAAAGGATATAGCCTCAGTGAAAGTGCAGTGGAAAGGTTGGCCCGTGGAGGAGGCTACTTGGGAGACCGAGCGGGAGATGCGGAGCAGATATCCTCACCTATTTGAGGCTTCAGGTATGTTTCTTGACTCGTTCGAGGACGAACGTTTGTTTAAAAGTGGGAGGATGTAACGACCCGATCGGTCGTTTCATGAGTTACAACCCTGTCCCATATTTCTGCTTCCTTATGTGTTGTTCAGCTGTGTTTCATCGTATCGTATTGGTTGGTTCAGGTTCGGAGAGTAGAATGAGACACTTAGTCTCTTATTTAGAAGCTTAAGTTGGAAAAGTTAATCGGATGTTGACTTATGTGTAGAAGATCTCGGATGTGAATTCTGAGGGTTCGGATAGCTCCGTTAGGTGATTTTAGACTTAGGAGCGTGTTCGGAATGTAATTTGGAGGTCTATGGTAGAATCAGACTTGAATTGGCGAAATTGGAAATTTGGCATTTTCCGGTCGGCAGTGGGAATCTTGATATCGGGGTCAGAATGAAATTCCAAAAATTGTAGTAGGTCCATTGTATCATTTGTTACGTGTGTGCATAATTTCAAGTCATTCAGAGGTGATTTAGTAGGTTTCGACATTGTTTTCGGAATTCGGAAGTTTGAAAATCCTTAGGCTTGAATCTGATGATAATTTGGTGTTTGGATGTTGTTTTGAGTGTTCTGAAGGTTTGAATAAGTTTGGATGGTGATATGTGACTTGTTGGCATGTTTGGTTGAGGTCCCGAGGGCCTCGGGTTGATTTAGGGAGGTTGGCGGATCAAGGATGGGATTTGGGAAAGTAGTGACGAATTCCTTCAGGTGTCATAACCGCATCTGCGGAGTAGGGGCCGCAGGTGTGAGGCCCGTAGAAGCGGCCAAGACCAAGAAAGCTAGGATCTCCAGGTGCAGAAGGAGGAACACACCTGCGAGACCGCAGGTGCGGGTATTGGGCCGCAGATACGGAAATGGGCGGATAAGTGAAACCGCAGATGCGGTTGACTTGACCGCCGAAGCGGTCCCGCAGATGCGTGTAAATGGGCCGCAAGTGCGAGATGCCTGGGTAGAAGGTATTTAAGGAGCCCTTTGCAAATTTTTGGGTGTTCTTCACCATTTCTATCCGGATTTTAGAGATTTTTGGAGGGTTTTGAAGAGGGAATCAAAGGGATACTCATTGAGGTAAGTTATTTGAGTTTAATACTTGTGATTATGGTAAATTTCAGTGGTGTAAGCATGAAATTAGTGGAAATTAGGGATGAAATTGAGGAAATTAGGGTTTGATATTGGAGAGTTTAATTTGAGGATTTGAGGGATCATTTGACGTCGGATTTTGATGGTTTTGGTATATATAGACTCGTGAGTGAAAAGCGTTTCTAGTTTTGTGATTTTTGTCGGATTCCAAGACGTGGGCCTGGGGGCCAGGTTTGGATGAATTTCGGAATTTTGGTATAAATTGATAGTTTTTCTTTTGGAATTGATCCCTTGGTCTATATTGATCATATTGTATTGCTTTTGGTTAGATTTGAGGCATTTGAAGGCTGATTCCAGAGGCAAGGGCATCGCAGAGTAGGAATTTGACCAGTTCGAGATAAGTAATGATTGTAAATCTTGTCCGGAGGGTATGAAGCCCCAGATTACACATCGTTTCACTATTTTTAGGTGACGCACATGCTAGATAACGAGCATGTGGCATGCATCGTTGGGGATTGTGACTTGGTCCGCCTCGTAGCAACTATTAAGTTGCGTATTTGATTGGAAACTATATACTTTTGTATTTTAAAAAGAATTTCTATGATTTGGGGTGAATGTCATATTTGGGCCCCGTGCCAAGCTGTTTGGACCCTTAGGGGTCTTTTCTTATTATTTCCTCACTATTTTGACTTAAGATATGTATTCAGTCATGATATATTTTACTGATTTCATAACTCAGTATTTATTATTCCATTTTGATGCATAAAATGATAAGCACCCTGTTTTTACTGATAGCTCGAGTGGCTTGAAAGATTTATGATTGAGTAAGGCCTAGAGCCTGTAATTGTGAGGATATTGAGAGTGCAGCACGTGAGTTGTCCGTGCAGCACGTGAGTTGCTCGTGCGTGTTCTAGCGCTTGGGCTGTAGGAGCCCTGATCGAGGCCAACCTTATACTACTATAAAGTAGCAAGAGAGGTCAAAGCAGCTTTTACCCGAGAAGGTCAGTATCGATTTCCACAGGGAGCTAGAGATTGGAGTTGAGTTTATATCTAAATTGGTGTTGCGTAATTGTTCCTAATTGCACTTCTAAACATTGTCGGTTTTGATTTTACTTCTAATTTTATACTACTAAGATGCTAAATTAGGCTAAGTAAAGCTAGGATTAAACTATTGTAAGTTGTTCAAATAGATAAAAGGCATTGGGGTAGTGACTTGTTCGTAGGTGGATAATTGACGGATTCTTGATTCTAAGGCTAGATTGTCATATTTGGGGAGTATGATATAACCATTGCACGATTCTACTCACTCTATACCTCTCGGTAGTTCGAGTGATTTTGCCCGAATTGACTTTCTCAAGACCAATTGGGTATGATAATTTGTGCAAGCAATTGAGGTTCAAGTCGGGTATTACTATCTCTAGGTTTAACCCTTTAATTGGGGCTATCAATCTCTTGAATACGCCCCAATTCCTTGTTAGACCAATTTCATAGACTTAGGCTCTCTTTCTCAAAAAGAGCCAAAGTTAACTAGGTATAAACTAGTGTTTGCAACCACTAATTCAACATTAAAACCCTAAATTGGTCTAAATATCAAACACTCATAAACAATCAAGCATTAAAACACAATATCCATCAATTACTCACACTAGGGTTGAGCCACAACCCTAGCTAATGGGTTTAACTACTCATGATTATAGAAGAAAACTAAGAATAGATGAAGAAAAGCCCATAATAATTAATTACTAGATAAAACTTGAAGATTCAATGATGAAACCAAGCTAAAATTACTCAAAGTGGTAAATAAGAACTGTTCACAAATGCAACTTCGGTCCAAAATACAACTGATGACCTAAAAATGGGAAAATAAAGCTATTTATACTAGGCTGAAAATTTTGGACAAAAATACCCCTGGGGGGCTAGTGCGGACCGCACAAAATCGAGTGCGGCCGCACTAAGGCTCTTGGCTGACTTATCTGCTCTCTGAAGTTGGCCACCGCGGATCGCACAAAATGGACCGCGGCCGCGGTGGCTTCCATTGCGGTCCGCACAAAATGGACTGCGGACCGCATTGGGCATCATCCTCCAACTTGGCAACTCTCTGATCTTGAGCTCTGCAGACCGCACAAAGTCGAGTGCGACCACAATGAAATCAATGCAGTCCGCACAAAATACTTTGTGGTCACATTGTTTGGTTGCATGAAATGCCTGCTCTCTGAACTTCATCTTTGCGAACCACACAAAATGGTGTGCGGTTGCACTGGCCCTATTTGACTGAGCTTGGCCTTGGTCTTGGTACTTGTGCATGTTTCACTCCTTTTTGAGCTGATTTTTGACAAATTGTCACCTTGTTGATCAAACCCTGCAATCAAGTACAACATGTGAGCCTTTGAGACTATTTTGTACACATTTCTAATCAAAACTTAAGCAAGAAGGAGTGTAAAAATGCATCATAATTCCTAGTTATCAACTCTCCCAAACTTAAGCTTTTGCTTGTCCTCAAGCAAACAAAATAAGACCCACCCTTTAAGAGTCAATCCAAGAAAATTCAGTCGACCGAAAGTGACCTCATATAGCATCAATTGGGACTAGAAATTGCCCTCAATTCAAATGAATCATTAACAACATTCACTCTTTTAATCATCATGGATTTAGTGCGACACAAGAGCATCAAGATTTGACTCAACACATCAAAGAAACTCTTTCCATTACTTTGGTCGTTGTGGAACCCAAACTCATACATCTTCGACTCTCCCTAAGCAAACCTCACCTTTGAGATAGTAACACTCAGAATGAGGTTAATGGAAATACACTCATCTCTCTCAAGGAAAAGTCACAAGTCTGACTCTAAGTACTATATGCTTGCCCCTTATGTGAGTCACCACTAATGTAAGTTTCATTCAACTAAAGATCATATAGGGCTTTTGTGGAGACATAGTGAAGGCTTTTGGTTCATGGTAGGAAATGTTTGGTCTAAGTAGGTTCCATCTTCCCTTTAGCACTTCTTTTGCTTCAGTTTGGCATGCATTCACTTGACTTTTTAAGTCATTTCACTTCTTTCTAAGGGGTTAGAGAGACACATTGTCACTCTTTCTTGTTCATTTCAAATCTTTTCTCCTTTCTGAACTTTCCACACCTTTCATTCTTTGCTTTTATTGAATCCCTTTATTCATTTCTACATTGAACATTATTTTTGTCTTTTTGCTTGTCTTTCTTTTTCATTGATTTTCCTTTTCTTCATTTTGTGCCTCTTTACCACTTTGTTGCAATCCTCGTCTCTCCCCCCCAAACTTATAATTTAGCCATGTGCTAAGGAAAGATCGGATACCAAGAGAGGGTATCTTTAGAACAGGTAAGGGCTTGTATTGTGGTTCTTGAAGGAAAAAGGTCTAAGGCTCAAAATGGTTGACTAGGGATTTTATCATTGGTGGGATATGGAGGTGTTCAAGATATCATTTGGATCAAGGAGAGCCTATAATCAAGTCTCAAGTCAAAATACACTTAGGATTTCGCCTAAACAAACATTCAGGGCAAGTTCTAGACCAATGGCTCGGGACTTGGACTTGCAATGCAATTTCTCACCACAAAAGCTATGGGATCGCTAAAGACATAGCGTCGGGTGCCCACAACAAACTTAGATAAGATTTGAGCACACAATGGCCCCAAAAAATCACTTGATGATTATCGGCCAACACAAGAGTCTCAAGGTCACAAATTTCACCATCATATACACAACGATTTGTTTTTGACCATAGGATCAAAGGAAAATGTGTTAGGCCCAAGTGAAGATTTGCTTGAGGCACCCTTACCAACTAACTACTAAAAAGCAAAAAAAATAAAAAATAGACCCAAACCCTTAAGAAGGTTGTCATGCCATCCATCATCGGGAAGAGCCACCTGGTTCACACAAATTCCACCTTTGGAAAGAACCGTGGCATTAAAAAAACTAAAGGCTTATTGCAAAAATTCAAAACAAGAAGCTACGAACATAAATAAGAAGTTAAGATAGGAAAATGCGGAAAGTAAAATGGATATGTACAAAAGGGGATTTAATTGAATATACAATAGGGGAGATGAATATATACATAAGAACGTAACTTTTATATACAGACCCAAGGTAAAAAGTACAAAAAATGTAATGAAATCTGAAATTATGTACATACCAAAGATAAAAAAGAAGAAAGAAAGCATAAAATCTATCAATTGTACAGTCATCCAAATGTCTAAATAGGGCTACCCCCTCAAATGAAAGCTGACATTGTTCTCAATGCCAACTAAGCAAAATAAGCACAAAAATAGAGGAAAGAGGAAGAAGAAACTCCCTATGAGCCATCTGTCTGCATAGGATCCTGAGTCTGGGTCCATAGGTCCTTTGTATGCTCGGAAACCTGTGACTGGCTCCCGGTGGTCTGTGGCTCTGCTGGGACTTGGGCATGGACCTAGACTGGATCCTGGGGCTGGCTGGAGGAATCTTCTGGCAGGTCCGCCAACTGAATAACTGCATCGTCAGACTGGGGGATCACCCTCTTACTCTTAGGAGGCCTCTCGGACTGCTCTGGCTGGGGCTGGGTTGCTGGTGCAGGGTCATGCAGTAGCAAATCTAAAGGCAGGTGATCTGCCTTCAATCTCTCAACCTTGATCTGTAACTCCTTCACTGACTCTTTGGAAGCCCGAGCCTTCCTCATCTTCTTTGCCTCCCTAGCAAGCTCCTCGAGAGCCATTCCATGTGAATCAACAACATCCGTAAGTAGTTTCTGGTTCTCTAGGATCTTCTTCTGGTTGTCTAGAAGATCCTTGAGAGCGTCCTCAATGGACTGTGAGACCTATGGAGGAAGAGGTGCTGACTGAGCTGCCACCATGGTAGATAATACAGATAGCTTAGAAGTAGCTGTCTGCATCCAATTGTTGATGCTGGCGAGGGCCTGGCTCAGACGGGGGGCAGTCAATGGGTAGGCAGTGGTAGAGGGTATCTCTGGAGCTGTAGAAGTGGATGGACCTGGGGCCATGTCTGCTGATGTAGAAGGAGGCTGAGTAAGAGCCACTACCATTACTAGCTCTTCAGACTAGCCAGTCGAAGTAGTGGATTTGCCTTTGAAGTGCTTGCCCTTAGGGTTATCATCACCCTGTAGGCTATACCATGAGAAAGGTGCATTCGCCTTCACTTTCATATCAAACTTCCGCTTTTTCACATCTTGGTCCTCCAGGTACATGGTCAGGAAGTTGGGGAAGGGATAAGATTTATCACCTTCGTTCACTACTTGTGTAATAACTCGAGACATCACATTCCTGACATTAATCGTATACCCTGCCATGATAGATGCAACCAGAATCGCCCGGTGAATTAGGAGTGAGTTGTTGTGGGTGGTAGGGTCTAGCCTGCTGCACACAAATGTCTCCCACTCCTTAGCCTCAAAATTCAACGTTCTCCCCAATATCTTTACTCTCGCAGTCAACTATTTGGGGGTGGTATTTGGGATCGCCAAGTACTCTGCCAACCACGGACGGGATTTTTCACCCAATTTCATCTTGTCCAAGTACAAGGACTCATCCTCCTCCAAGAAGCCCAGGTAATCATTTATGGTCTTGCCATCGAATTTCACCTTCAAGTTCTGCACTTTGGTAATTGTGGTGCCCTTTTTGATGTGGGCCACATTTGTGTAGAACTCCTTCACTAAATGCCCATTGGTTTCCTTCACATAGACTATGAAGTATTTCCATCCAGCTCTCTCTCTGAATTGCCTCAGCACATTGGGGTTGTGAGGCAAAAGGTCCCGGGTGATAAATTTATGCTCAAGTATCAATTTCCTCTCGAGACACCACTCTCGGAACTTGTGGTAGGCAACCTCACTTACAAACCGGTCATGCCATGCCTCCGGGTTCCTAGTCCTCTCCACCCCACCTACTTGGGGCTCACTCCCTTCTACTTTTCCCCTTCTTCTGCTACTGCACCCTCTCCGGATAATGAAGCTGTAGGAATGGTGGAGTACTCATCTCCACTGCCTTTAGCTGAGCCCTTAGATGACTCAGAAGATATATGAACTGAGGCTTGGGCAGTGGGGGAGCCTGGAGATGTATCTCTCAACCTATTTCTCTCCGGCCAGTCAAGAACATACTCTGGCATGGAGTCTGAAGAGGCCTCCCAGGAAAGCTCATACTCACTCCCCGACTAGTCAATTGGGGGTTAATTTTATCATTCCTTGTTTCCCACCCCGGGAGGACTCTCCTCTTCCTGTTTGTTTACCACATTTGCCTCTTGATTTCACCATTGTCTGCAAACAACATTCAGTCATGCTTTGTTAGTATCAATAGAAACAATGAAATTCAAAGTTGCAGAAGAAAGTATGTTGCAGACAATTTTAATATTGGAGAGTGCGGACCGTACAAAATGCAGTGCGGCCGTAAAGAGGTCACCGCAAACCGCACAAAATCCATTGTGGTCTGCACAAAGGTGGGGTTCAAACTACCCACTCTCTGAATCTATGCATCGCAGACCACACAAAATGCCAATGTGGTCCGTATTGAGGCACCTCAGACAACACAAAATTCATTCGGCCGCAGTCCTCAAGTACTAGTATTCTGAACTTTGTCCATTGCGGTCCGCACAAAATAGCAGTGCGGACCGCACAAGGGTACCACGAACTGCACAAAATCCACCACGGTCCGCACTGAGTGCCCAGCGCAATACCAACCTAGGGTTCATGTTTTGATCAATTTTAGTCCAATTTTTCACCTATTGATGAGTACCTAAGTGTTGGCTCGGTGCTTTAACTACCTAGTCCTAATTAAAATATTATTTAACTAACCTAAGCTACAAAATTGAAGAAAAAACGGGAAGGAAAGGAAGAAAAGGGAAGAAAAATGAAAATTCAAAGAAAATAATAAAATTAAACAAATGAGAGGGAATTAAAGGTACCGGAAGTGAGATGTAGTGATGATTAATGAGCCTTAGCAGTTGATTGTGTGCAATTCAGAGAGATGAACAATGAATTTTTTACTTCTGGGATGAGAAGGATCGAAAAGTTCAAATGTAGGGTCTCAGGTCCTATTTATAGAAAAAGGTCCCGGGGTCCAGCTTACCTACCCATCACGGACCGCAAAAAATGGTACCACGGTCCGCGGTGCTCGAAACCATAAGGCACTGACAAATTGACCACTGTAGACCGCACAAAATGCAATGCAGTCGCAGTGGACCACCGCGGACCGCACAAAAAGTAATGCGGCCGCAGTGGTAAACTTCAGAGAATCCCAACTTTTGTAAATCACCAGTGCGGTCCACATTGATTTCTTGCCCCCGCATAAAGGCCTTTGCGGCCGCACAAAATGAGTGTTGTCCGCATTGCCAACTTTAGAGAGTGATCATTTTCCAACTTTTTCCTGCACTGCATCAACATAATCTTACAACATCTCACAACCAGTCAGTCCAAAAATAATCCTACATTACAATGAAAATCAAAGAAAATCAAAAAGAAAAACACATGGGTTGCCTCCCAAGAAGCGCCTAATTTAACGTCGCGGCATGATGCAGGTTACCATCAAATCATTTGAGATGAAGAAATGTCACCATGTGGCTGTCATCAATTTTTCCCAGGCAGTGCTTGACCCTGTGCCCATTCACTCTGAAAACTTCCACATTTTTGTTCTTTAAGTCAAGTGCACCAAACGGGGTCACAAATACCACTTCAAAAGGTCCACTCCATTTTGACTTAAGCTTTCCCGGAAACAGACGTAACCGAGAGTTGAACAAGAGAACCAAATCACCCACTTTGAACTCCTTGCCACGAGCATATTTATCAATTAAATGTATTTCATCTTGTCCTTGTACAAGGACGAACTGGAGTAGGCATGGAATCAGAATTCATCAAGTTCATTAAGCTGCTCCACACGAAGATTTGCTGTCACATCCCATTCAAGATTTAACTTCCTCAAAGCCCACATGGCCTTGTGCTCTAACTCAACCGGTAGATGGCAAGCTTTCCCAAACACCAACCGATACAGAGACATACCAATCGGAGTCTTGTAAGCAGCCCTATAAGCCCATAAAGCATCATCCAACTTCTTTGACCAATCGGTCCTATTTGCATTGACCGTCTTTGACAATATACTCTTGATTTCCCTGTTTGAGACTTCAACTTGGACACTCGCTTGAGGGTGATAAGGAGTAGAAACTTTGTGGTTGGCACTATACTTTGCAAGCAAAGTGTCAAAAACTCTATTGCAAAAATGAGACCCCCATCACTTATGATTGCACGAGGAGTGCCAAACCTTGTAAAAATACTCTTCTTGAGAAACGCAACATCACTCAGGGCCTCATTGTTGGGTAAAGCCATGGCTTCAACCCACTTTGAAACATAGTCAACCACCACAAGAATTTATGTGTTCCTACACGAGCTAACAAACGGGCCCATACATCAAAAATATCAACCTCAAGAATGGTATTGAGAGGCATCTAGTCTTTCTTTGAAATTCCAGCCGCTCTTTGACATTCGTCACACCTCTTCACAAGTTCACTTGCATCTTTATACATAGTTGGCCAATAAAACCCACAACTAAGAACTTTGGAAGTCGTCCTCACCCCGCCATGATGGCCACCATAGGGAGATGAATGACAAGCCTCCAAGATACTCAATTGCTCTTCCTCTAGGACACACCTTCAGATCACACCATCCATGCAAATATTGAACAAATACGGCTCATCCCAATAGAAATCCAAACTATCCCGTTTGAGCTTCTTCCTTTGGTTAGAAGAGAGCTCACACGGGATTATACTAGTCACAAAGAAATTAGCAACGTCCGCAAACCATGGCATACCATTCACCGACACCAAAAGGAGTTGTTCATTGGGAAATGGATCATTGATCTCCAGGCCGTCACGAGGCTTCCCCTCCTCCTCCAAGGGGGACAAGTGGTCCGCCACCTGGTTTTCACTACCCTTCCGGTCCACAATCTGTAAATCAAACTCTTGAAGTAACAAGACCCATCGCATCAGTCTAGCTTGGGAATCCTTCTTCGTCATCAAGTACCGGAGTGCGGCATGATCGGTATGGACTATGACCTTGGCACCCATAAGATACGGCCGAAATTTCTCTATTGCGAACACAATAGTCAAAAGTTCTTTCTCGGTCACCGTGTCACTTGAGAATCATTCATTGTTTTGCTACACCGGATGAAACATTTTGTTCACTTTTTAACCTAAAACCGCCCCAACTGTAACATCGCTCGCATCACACATGAGCTCAAATGGCAAGCTCCAATTAGGTGCGGTAATGATAGGAGTGGTGGTCAATTTGTGCTTGAGAAGTTCAAAGGCTTGCATATATCTCTCATCGAACACAAACTTGGCATCCTTTTCCAATAGCTTGCATAAGGGGTTCACTACCTTCAAAAAGTCTTTGACAAATCTCCGGTAGAACCCCGCATGCCCAAGAAAACTTCTAACTCTCTTGACAGAGGAAGGGGAGGGAGCCTTGAAATCACATCAATTTTTCTTTGTCTACCTCGATACCATGCTTTGAAATTTTATTCCCAAGAACTATGCCCTCTTCCACCATGAAGTGACATTTCTCTCAATTAAGAACAAGATTGGTTTCTTCACAACGGGCCAAAACTTTATCAAGATTTTTCAAACACTCATCAAATGAATCACCCACAAAACTAAAGTCATCCATGAACACCTCTAGAATATCTTCCACTATATCAGTGAAAATGGTCATCATACACCGCTGAAATGTAGTCGGTGCATTACATAACCCAAAAGGCATCCAAGAAAAAGCCAAGGTGTCAAATGGATAAGTGAATGTGGTCTTATCCTGATCTTCCGAAGCAATCAAGATTTGGTTGTATCCAGAATACCTAAGAAACAGTAGAAGGCATGCCAAGCAAGTCGGTCTAACATCTGATCAAGAAAAGGCAATGGAAAGTGATCCTTGCGGGTCACTTTATTCAACTTGCGGTAGTCCATGCATACCCTCAAACCGGTGATGGTTCTGGTAGGAATCAACTCATTTTGGGAATTTGCAACCACGTTCATGCCACCCTTCTTCGGTACACATTGCACTGGCGAAGTCAAAGAGCTATCAGAGATGGGGTACACAACCCTGGCATCCAACCACTTATTCACCTCCTTTTTCATAACTTCTTGCATTGCCTCGTTCAACCTCCTTTGATGTTCCAAGGAGGGCTTTGCATCATCTTCCAGAATAATCTTGTGCATACAAAATGCGGGCCTTATCCTCCGAATATCAGCTAAAGTCCACCCAATTGCCTTTTTCCGCTTTTGAAGCACCGCCAATGTGGCATCAACCTGCATGTTAGTAAGACAAGAGGAAAGAATAACTGGCAAAGTAGAACTAGGTCCTAAGAACTCATACTTGAGGTGTGGAGGCAACGGTTTCAACTCCAACACCGGAGGTTCCTCAATCGAAGGTTTTGTTGGTGGAGTCTTCATATTTTCAAGGTCCAAAGATAGTTTTCTAGGCTCATAAGAGTAAAAGCACATCCCATATAAAGCATTCACACACTCTACTCGGCCTTCATCCTCATTGACATCAAGATTCAACAATACGATCTCTAGAGGGTCCTCCACATTGATCATTGCACTGGCATCATCAACTATCACTGCCGTGACAAGGTCCACAAAAGAGCACACCTCGGAACTGTTGGGTTGCTTAATTGACTTGCACACATGAAAGACCACTTTTTCATCACCCACCCGGAAGGTGAGTTCCCATGCTTCCACATCAACTAAGGCCTTCCCAGTAGCAAGGAAAGGTCTCCCCAATATGATTGGAACTTCATAATCCACCTCACAATCCAAGATCACAAAATCAGCTGGCAAGATAAATTTGTCCACCCGGACAAGCACATCATCAATAATACCCAATGGTCTCTTCATTATTTTATCCGCCATTTGCAATCTCATGGAAGTCGGTCTCGGTTTTCCAATACCCAAAGTCTTGAAAACTGAGTAGGGCATCAAGTTGATACTCTCCCCAAGTCACATAGAGCCTTAGCAAAGGCCGCACCCCCAATGGTGCAAGGAATGGTGAAAGCACCGGGATCTTCAAGCTTTGGGGCCATTGAATGCACTATTGCACTAACTTGGTGGGTCATCTTTATAGTTTCACAATCCATGGATCATTTCTTTGTCACCAAGTCCTTCAAGAATTTAGCATAGCCCGGTATTTGTTCAAGAGCCTCCACCAAAGGCACATTGATGGATAAGCTCTTCATCATATCAATGAACTTTTTAAACTAATTCTCATTTTTTTGCTTCCCGAGCCTTTGAGGATAATGTGGAGGTGGCCTTGTCAAAGGAGCCTCGGCTTGAGGCACCACCGGCTCTGGCATGTCTATTACGTGTTCCCTAGATGGGTTCACGTCATTTTGAGTTTCCACCTTGGCATCATGAATATCAATCATCACTTCTTCATTCACTTTCTCATCAATCACATTTTTAACCACCAAAGGAACTTCATCACTCACAATATGCTTTTGTTTAGAGGCATTCACATCATTGCCTCATCCACTCCTTGTAATTACCGCCATGACATAATTGTTTCCACCCTTCGGGTTTACTACCGTATCACTTGGTAGAGCCCCCTTAGGGTGAGTATTCAAGGACTGTGAGATTTGGCTTAACTAAACCTCCAAATTTCTAATTGAAGTATTGTGGGAAGACAACTGAGCATCAGAATCCACATTCTTCTTCATCATCTGTTCAAACATCATTTCAATTCTCCCCATATCAGGGTTAGAAGAACTAGGACCTTGGGATGGAAATGGGGGCGGATTTTTCGGTTGTTGGTATATTGGGGGCCTTTGAAAGCCTTGCCCCCGGTTTCCTTGATTGCCATTATTCCACCCACCTTGATTGTTATTGCCACCCTAGTTGTTGTTGTTCCTATTCCAATTACCCTGATTGTTCTGATTATTGTTCTGATTGCCCAAGTTGGAGTTTTGGTTGTTTTTCCTCTAATTACCATTGCCTTATTGTTGTTGATTTCCCCCAATTGCCTTGGGGTCTCCATTGTTGTTGGTTGGAAGAATTACCCCTTTGGCCTTAATAATATTTCACGTATTGCACCTCTTCATTCTGCTCATCATAACCATCATCTTGGAATCCACCACAATCATTGTCAAATTGCTCTGAATTCCCTTGGTTTTGTTGGCCCCTTTGTCTTCTTTTGTTGACTAGCATGTTGACACCCTCCATGGCATTCACTTGGCGAGGATTTTGAACTTGTTGCAACTGTACCTATGCTAGTTGGTTCATCGTAGTTGTCAACTCAGCTATAGCCTGCCCATGATCATGTAACTCTTTGTGTAAATGAGTGACCGTGGGGTCACCTTGGCGTACTAATAACTAGGGATTTTGACGCATTTTATACTCTTTCTTGCTCATGCTTTGATTAGAAACTCATACAAAATAGTCCCAAAAGGCTCATAAGTTATACTTGATTGCAGGTTTGATCAACAAAGTGACAAGATGCCAAAGATCAGCTCAAAAGGAGTGAAACGTGCACAAATACCAAAGACAAGACAAGCTTAGGCAAAATAGGTACAGTGCGGCCGCACACCACTTTGTGCGGTCCGCACTAGGAGGTTCAGAGAGCAAGTATTCAGGCTAAAAGGCAATGCGGCCACACTACCATTCTATGCGGTCCGCAGAGCCAAGATTCAGAGAAGTTGTAGTTTAGAGCTTTCAAGCCGATGCGGTCCGCAGTCCATTTTGTGCGGAGCGCACAAGAAGTCACCGCGACCGCAGTCCATTCTGTGCGGTCCGCGGAGCCTGAGTTCAGAGAGCTGGATTTTGGAGACAAAAGTCCTAGTGCGGCCATAGTTCATTATGTGCGGTCCGCACTAACACCGCAGGGGCATTTTTGTCCAGATTTTTCAGCTTAGTATAAATAGATTCTTTTTCCATTTTTAGATCACCAAATATTGTAATAGCATGGCTGCGCTCGTGGGTTGACTTTTCTTAGTCATTTTGGGCAACTTTAACTACATTTCATCATTGAATCTTTGTATTTGGCTTAGCAATTAATTAATATGTGTTTATCTTCATCTATTTCTTGTTTTTCTTCTTTGAATATGAGTAGATAGACCCCATAGCTAGGGTTGTGGCTCAACCTTAGTGTGTGTAATTGATGGGTCTTGTATTTTAGGGCTAAATTGATTATGAGTGTTTGATATTTGGGTCAATTTCATGGTTAATTGCTGAATTAGTGGTTGCAAACACTAGTTTGTGTTTAGTTGACTAGGGCTCTTCTTGAGAAAGAGAGCCTAAGTCTACGAAATTGATCCAACAAGGAATTGGGACGTACTCAAGAGATTGATAGCCCCAATTAAAGGGTTAAACCTCGAGAGAGTAATACTCAACTTGAACCCTAAATTGCTTGTGCAAATTTGCATACCTAGTTGGTCTTGAGAAAGTCAATTGGGCAAAATCACTTGAACCACCGAGAGGTGTAGAGTGGGTAAAGTAGTGCAACGGTTGTATCATACTCCCCAATCATGTCAATTGTGCCTTAGACTCAAGTACCCGTCAATTGACCACCTAGGCGGATGTCACTACCCTAGTGCCCTTTAAACTATTTGAACAAACCGTAGCATTTAACTCTTAGCGTAATATACAATTTGTAGTTTGTTAAAAGTAGAATTATAAAGAAAACCCCAAAAGTGATGAGAAGTTTAATTTGGAACTCTACGCAATCCTAAGCTAAATAGATATACCACTCCAATTCTAGCTCTCTGTGGAAATCGATCCCGATCCAAAATCGAGTAAAAGCTGCTCCGACCCTCTCTCGCTACATAATTAGTAGTGCGGAGTAGGCCGCGATCACTTTTTGGCACCGTTGCCGGGGAGCTAATGGTTTTGTCTATCTATTTAGTCAGTTTTGTATATTGTTCTTCTTTCCTTCTTTGTTATTAACTTGTTTGTGTCACAACTCAGGTACCAAATGGCAGCGAACAATGCTAATAACCCTCTTGGAAACATGATTACGGGGCAGGAGGTAGATGATGTCGGAGATGATGAGGTGCCTTTTGTACCTCAAGGACAACGTAGAGGCCGCAATGCCAATGCTAATCCCAATGACAATATTCCAGACCCTCCTCCGCCACCTCCAAGAGTGGCTCCCAAAATACTTCCGAACTAGGGCTATGCGAGTGCTATTGTCCCACCCCGAATTCGGGCGGGCAATTTTCAGATAACCAATGTGATGTTGACCTTACTTGAGTAGCGTGGGTATTCCACGGGTCCTGCAAATCAAAATGCCTACAAACATCTCAAGGGGTTCGTGGATACATGTTGGGGGAGCAAGCAGACGAATGTGTCCGAGGATGCTCTTAGGTTGAGACTCTTCCCATTCTCACTTCGGGGGAAGGCATTAGATTGGCTCGAGAGACTTCCCAACCATTCCATCACAACTTGGGATGAGTTGGCAGATAAATTCATTGCTAAATTTTTCTCGCCGGGGCATATGGCGGTATTGCGTGATGAGATATTGGCTTTCAAGCAAGATCCCACGGAACCTTTGCATGAGATTTGGGAGCGTTATATAATAATGGAGAAAGAATGCCCCAACAATGATATGACCGAGGCTATGATACAACAAACCTTTTACCGGGGCATCAATACAACAAATCAATGCATAGTGAACCAATTTGCTGGAGGCAACTTTATGAAGCTGTCGTATGATGAGGCATGTGATATACTTGACGAGATGGCTGACACTTCTTCTGCATGGCAAAGTAGAGCTACTGTGCCTCAAGGTGACCCCACGATTATTCATTTGCACAATGAACTACATGATCACGGGCAAGCTATAGCTGAGCTTACAAATATTATGAACCAATTGGCAAAGGCACATTTGCAACAAGTTCAAACTCCCCGCCAAGTGAATGCCATGGAGGGTGTTAATAAGCTTGTCAACAAAAGAAGGCAAAGAAGGCAACAAAACCAAGGGAATTCTGAGCAATTTGATGATCACTGTGATGGATTTCAAAATGATGGTTATGATGACCAAAGTGAAGAGGTTCAATATGTAAACAACTTTCAAGGCCAACGATGCAACTCTTCCAACCAACAACAGTGGAGACCTCAAGGCAATTGGGGCAATCAATAACAAAACAGTGGCAATTGGGGCAATCAATGACAAAACAGTGGTAATTGGGGGAACAACAACTGGGGCAATCAGAACAACAATCAAGGCAACCAAAGGAATTGGAATGGTAATAACAAAAATTGGGGTGGCAACAATAATCAAGGAGGATGGAACAATGGAAACCAAGAAAACCGGGGGTAAGGCTTTCAAAGGCCCCCAATGTACCAACAATCGAACAATCCACCCCCATTTCCATCTCAAGGTCCTAGTTCTTTAGGTAATGATA
This sequence comes from Nicotiana tabacum, assembly GCF_000715075.1. Classification (NCBI taxonomy): domain Eukaryota; kingdom Viridiplantae; phylum Streptophyta; class Magnoliopsida; order Solanales; family Solanaceae; genus Nicotiana; species Nicotiana tabacum. The sequence continues at coordinate 3,945,190 of NC_134080.1, read as the reverse complement.
TGGGTAGAATTGAAATGATGTTCGAGCAAATGATGAAGAAGAATGCGGATTTTGATGCACAGTTAGCTTCTCACAATACCTCTATCCGAAACTTGGAGGTGCAATTAGGCCAAATCTCTCAGTCATTGAATACTCGCCCGAAGGGTGCTCTACCAAGTGATACGGTAGTGAACCCAAAAGGTGGGAACAATCATGTTATGGCGGTTACAATAAGAAGTGGGAGAGGCGGTGATGTGAATGCCTCTAAGCAAAAGCAAGTTGTAGATGATGATGTTGAGTTGCAAGATGAAGAAGTCCCTTTGGTAGTTGAAGATGTGGTTGATGAAAATATGAACAATGAAGTGAGGATTGATATTCAAGAAGTCAAGGTGGAAACTCAAAATGATGTGAACCCGTCTAGGGAACATATAATTGATATGCCGGTTGTGCCTAAATCCAAGACACTTTTGCCAAGGCCACCTCCACCTTATCCTCAAATGATCGTGAAAAAAGAGAATGATAATTAGTTTAAAAAGTTCATTGACATGATGAAGAGCTTATCTATTAATGTGCCTTTGGTGGAGGCACTTGAACAAATGTCGGGCTATGCAAAATTCATGAAAGACTTGGTCACAAAGAAGTGTTTTATAGATTGTGAAACTATAAAGATAACTCACCAAGTTAGTGATGTAGTGCATTCAATGGCCCCGAAGCTTGAAGATCCCGATGCTTTCACCATTTCTTGCACCATTAGGAGTGCGGATTTTGCCAAGGCTCTATGTGATTTGGGAGCTAGTATCAATTTGATGCCCTACTCAGTTTTCAAAACTTTGGGTATTGGGCAACCTAGGCCGACTTCCATTAGGTTACAAATGGCGGATAGATCGATGAAGAGACCCTTGGGTATTATTGATGACGTGCTTGTCCGGGTGGACAAATTTATCTTACCAGCTGACTTTGTGATTTTAGATTGCGAGGTGGACTATGAGGTTCCTATCATATTGGGTAGACCTTTCCTAGCTACGAGGAAGGCATTGGTAGATGTGGAAGCAGGGGAACTCACCTTCCGGGTGGGAGATGAAAAGGTCGCTTTTTATGTGTGCAAATCTATGAAGCAGCCCAACAGTACCGAGGTGTGCTTTTTTGTTGACCTTGTCACAATAGTGATAATTGATGACACCAGTGCCATGATCAATGTGGAGGACCCATTGGAGGTCGTTTTGTTGAATCTTGATGTCAATGAGGATGCAAGCCAAGTGGAGTGCGTGAATTCTTTACATGAAATGGGCTCTTATTCTTATGAGCCTAGGAAATTGTCTTTGGATCTCGAGAATAGAAAGACTCTACCAACCAAACCTTCAATTGAAGAGCCTCCGGTGTTGGAGTTTAAACCACTTCCTCCACACCTCAGGTATGAGTTCTTAGGATCAAATTCTACTTTTCCAGTTATTCTTTCTTCTTGCCTTACTAACATGCAGGTTGATGCCACATTGCTGGTGCTTCAACAGCGAAAAAAGGCAATTGGATGAACTTTAGTCGATATTCGGGGAATAAGCCCCGCATTCTGTATGCACAAGATTATTCTGGAAGATGATGCAAAGCCGTCCTTGGATCACCAACGGAGGCTAAACGAGGCAATGCAAGAGGTTGTGAAAAAAAGGTGATCAAGTGGTTGGATGTCGGGGTTATGTACCCCATATCTGATAGCTTTTGGACTTCGCTGATGCAATGTTTATCAAAGAAGGGTGGCATGATTGTGGTGACAAATTCCAAAAATGAGTTGATTCCGACAAGAACCGTCACCGGGTGGATGGTATGCATGGACTACCGCAAGTTGAATAAAATGACCCGCAAGGATCACTTTCCTTTGCCATTTCTGGATCAGATGTTAGACTGACTTGTTGGGCGTGCCTTCTACTACTTCTTGGATGGGTATTCTGGGTACAACCAAATCTTGATTGCTCCAGAAGATCAGGAAAAGACCATATTCACTTGTTCGTATGGTACATTTGCTTTCTCTAGGATGCCTTTTGGGTAATGTAATGCACCGGATACATTTTAGCGGTGCATGATGGCCATTTTCACCGATATGGTGGAAGACATTTTGGAGGTGTTCATGGACGATTTTAGTGTTGTGGGGGACTCATTTGATGAATGCTTGAAGAATCTTGATAGGGTGTTGGCCCGTTGTGAAGAAATCAATCTTGTCCTCAATTGGGAGAAATGCCATTTTATGGTGGAAGAAGGAATCGTTCTCGGGTATAAAATTTCTAAGCATTGCATTGATTTGGATAAAGCAAAGATATATGTGATTTCAAGGCTCCCTCCCCCTACATTTGTCATGGGAGTCCAAAGTTTTCTTGGGCATGCGGGGTTCTACCGGAGATTCATCAAAGACTTTTTGAAGGTAACCCCTTGTGCAAGTTGTTGGAAAAAGATGCTAAGTTCGTGTTTGATGACAAGTGTACGCAAGCCTTTGAACTTCTTAAGCATAAGTTGACCACCACTCCTATTATTACCGCGCCTAATTGGAGCTTGCCCTTTGAGCTCATGTGTGATGCTAGCGATGTTGCGGTTGGGGTAGTTTTGGGTCAACGAGTGAACAAAATGTTTCATTCGGTATACTATGCGAGCTAGACAATGAAGATGCTCAAGTGAACTACACGGTGACCGAGAAGGAACTTTTGGCTATTGTGTTTGCTATGGAAAAATTCCAGCCGTATCTTATGGGTGCTAAGGTTATTGTTCATACCGACCATGCTGCTCCCCGGTACTTGATGACGAAGAAGGACTCCAAAGCTAGACTGATGCGATGGGTCTTGTTACTTCAAGAGTTTTATTTGGAGATTGTGAATCGGAAGGGTAGTGAGAACCAAATGACGGACCACTTGTCCCGCTTGGAGGAGGAAGGGAGGCCTCATGATGGCCTAAAGATCAATGATTCATTTCCCGACTAACAACTCCTTTCGGTGTCGATGAATGATATGCCATGGTTTGCAGATGTTGCAAATTTCCATGTGACTGGTATAATCCCGTGTAAGCTCTCTTCTAACCAAAGAAAAAAGCTCAAGCGGGATAGTTTGGATTTCTATTGGGATGAGCTGTACTTGTTCAAGATTTGCACGGATGGTTTGATCCAAAGGTGTGTCTTCTGAAGAACAATTGAGTATTTTAGAGGCTTGTCATTCCTCTCCCTATGGTGGTCATCATGGCGGGGTGAGGATGGCTTCTAAAGTTCTTAGTTGTGGGTTTTATTGGCCAACTATGTATAAAGATGTAGGTGACTTTGTGAAGAGATGCGACGAATGCCAAAGAGCAGGTGGAATTTCGAAGAAAGATGAGATGCCTCTCAATGCCATCCTTGAGGTTGATATTTTTGATATATGGGGCATTGATTTCATTGGCCCTTTTGTTAGCTCTTGTGGGAACACTTACATCCTTGTGGCGGTGGACTATGTTTCAAAGTGGGTTGAAGCCGTGGCTTTGCCCAACAATGAGTCCCGGAGTGTTGTAGCATTTCTCAAGAAAAGCATTTTTACAAGGTTTGGTACTCCTCGTGCAATCATAAGTGATGAGGGGTCTCATTTTTGCAATAGAGCTTTCGACACGTTGCTTTCTAAGTACGGTGTCAATCACAAAGTTTCTAACCCCTATCATCCTCAAGTAAGTGGTCAAGTGGAAGTCTCCAATAGGGAAATCAAAAGTATATTGACAAAGACGGTCAATACAAATAGGACCGATTGGTCGAAGAAGTTGGATGACGCTCTATGGGCTTATAGGACGGCTTACAAGACTTTGATTGGTATATCTCCGTATCGGTTTGTGTTTGGGAAAGCTTGCTATCTACCGGTTGAGTTAGAGCACAAGGCCATGTGGGCTTTGAGGAAGCTAAATCTTGAGTGGGATGTTGCAGCCAATCTTCGTGCGGAGCAGCTTGATGAACTTGATGAATTCAGATATCATGCCTACTCTAGTTCGTCCTTGTATAAGGACAAGATTAAGTACCTTCATGATAAATATGCTCGTGGAAAGGAGTTCAAAGTAGGTGATTTGGTTCTCTTGTTCAACTCCCGATTACGTTTGTTTCCGGAAAAGCTCAAGTCCAAATGGAGTGGACCTTTTGAAGTGGTGTGTGTGACCCCGTTTGGTGCTCTTGATTTAAAGAAAAAAAATGGTGAAGTCCTCGGAGTTAATGGGCACCGGGTCAAGCATTATCTTGGAAAAATTGATGACAGCCACGTGGTGGCGCTTCTTCATTTCAAATAATATGATGGTAACCTGCGTCGTGCCGCGATGTTAAATCAAGCATTTCTTGGGAGGCAACCCATGTGTTTTTCTTCTTGTTTTTATTTTGATTTTCATTATAGTGTAGGATTGATTTTTGGGCTGACTGGTTGTGAGATGTTACAGGGTTGTGTTGATGCAGTGCAAGACATAGTGGAAAAAGTGTCAGGTCTCTGAAGTTGTCAATGCGGCCGCACTACATTCAGTGCTGACCGCACTGGTGAAGGGTGAATGACCACCTCTCTGAAGTTTGCCACTGCAGTCACACTATATTTTGTGTGATCCGCAGTCCATTTTGTGGGGACCGCAGAGTGTTGCCTCCTCAAGCTTGAAAGTATTTGTGCAGTGTGGATCGCGGTCCATTTTGTGCGGTCCGTACTGGTTGGTGAGACTGGGCCCCAGGTCCTTTTCTATAAATAGGGCATGAGGCCCTTCTTTTACCCTTTTCGCACTATTGACTCTCAGACCCTCTAGAACACTATTCATCATCTTCTTTACTCGTAATTAATTGTTGGACTCGTTATTCTTCATTACATCTCATATCTGGTACCATTTCATTCCTTTTAATTGTTTTCTTCTGTTAATTTCTTTCAATTTGTGCTTTTCTTACTTCCCTTTCTATGCTTCTCGTAGATTCTGCAATTATTTAGGTAAGGTTAGTTAAAAGTTTGATTCATGTTGAATTAGTTAGTTGAATACATTGGGGTAACATATATGGACATTAATTAGGTGCAAAATTAAGCTTAAAACGAAAATTCATGAACCCTAACTTAGTACCAAGACCGGGCATTCAGTGCGGACCGCAGTCATTTTTGTGCGGTCTGCATTGCCCCTGTTCGGTCCGCAGTACAATTTTGTGCGGACCGCATTGATAAACAACCTGAAAGCTGAACTTTGGGCAGTGCGGCCGCACCGGCCCTTGTGCAGCCGCACTACCATTTTGTGCGGTCCGCATTGCCAAGATACAGAGGGTGGGTAGTCTGAAACCCACCCATGTGCGGATCACAGTCCATTTTTTGTGGTCCGCATTGGACCATGTGCGGCCGCACTCCATTGTGTGCGGTCCGCACTGGGTGGTTTCTGCAATACTGTCTGCAACTTTTCCTTCTGTCTGCATTTCTCTTTCTTGAGTGTTCTTGACTGATGTCTAATGATTCTAACAAGTTTATTTGAATTGTGTTTGCAGACAATGGTAAAACAACATGGTAAAGGATCTAAACAACCGGGCAGAGGAGAATCCTCCTAGGGAGGAAAACAGAAAATGGTTAAACTTACTCCCCAAGCTAGGCAAAACATCAAAAACATGAGGAAGGCCATAAAAGCTGCTGACAGAGCCATTGACATGTTGGGGAGTGAGTACGATCCCTCCCGGGAGATCTCTTCGGACTCAATCCCAGAGTACATCCCTTATCCGGAGAGACACAGACTGCTCCTCCCACTTCCCCCGCTGCCCAAACATCAGTGAACATTTCTTCTAAGTCATCTAAGGGCTCAGTAGCAGGTAGTAGGGAATACTCCACATCTCCCACAGATTCATTATCCAGAGAGGATGCAGTAGGAGGTGAGGAGGAAGTAGAGGGAGATGAGGAAGTAGCAGAAGGAGGTGAGCCTTAGGTGGGAGGTGTTGCTAGAACAAGAAAGCCTGAGGCTTGGGAGGACAGATTTGTGAGTGAGGTGGTGTACCATAAATTTCGGGAGTGGTGGCCGGTGAGAAAGTTGATCCCGGAGAGGAGCTTCATAGATAGAGACTTGCTACCTCACAACCCCAACGTGAGGAGGCAGTTTAGGACGAGAGTTAGATGGGAGCATTTTATGGATGATTGTGTGGATACCAACAAACACGTGGTCAAAGAATTCTACTGCAATGTAGCCCACATCAAAAAAGGGCTCCAAAGTGACCAAGGTTCGGAACTTAAAGGTGTTGTTTGATGGACAGTCAATAAATGAGTACTTGGGCTTTAATGAGGAGGACGAGACCCTGTACATGGCGAAGATGGAAATGGGTGAGTAGGTTCGTCCCTAGTTAGCACAGTACCTGGCAATCCCAGGTACCACCCCCGACTGGTTGACTGCTGGAGTCTGGATTCTGAGACGGAGTTTGAATTTTGAGGCACGGGGGTGGGAGATTTTTGTTTGCAGTCGGTTGGACCCTACCACTCATGACAACAACCTCCCTCTCCACTGGGCTGTGTTAGTGGCTTCTATCATGGTAGGGTACCCCATCAATGTGGGGAATGTGATGTCTAGAATCATTACTATCGTGGGTGCGGAGCATGACCGGAACTATCCTTTCCCCAGTTTCCTCACAATGTACTTCCGGGACTTGAAGGTGGAAAAGAGGCCCTTCGACATCAGAGTCAAGGCGAAGGCTCCTTTCTCCTGGTATAGCATGAAAGGGGATGACAACCCCAAGAGCAAGAACTTCAAAGGTACAGCTACTGCTCCAACTGGTCAATCTGAAGAGCCAGTTGTGGTAGTGGCTCCTGCTGAGCCTACCTCTATTCCCACAGATATCCCTCCCGGTCCTTCCATATCTACAGCCACTCCTGCTGGTCCATCCGCCTCAGCAGGCTCAGAGATTCCATCTTCCCAGGCATATCCTATTACTGCTAACCGACTGAGCCAGGCGCTTCTTAGCATAAACAACTGGATACATACTACCTCATCCAAGTTGTCCACACTCACCACTGTGGTAGAGGCTCAATCGGCACCTCCGTCAGCACATGTTCCACAGTCTATAGAGGATTCTCTCAAGGAGATACTTGACAACCAAAAGAAGATCTTTGACACTCAGGCAGTGCTCTCAAAGGCAGTTGATTCACATAGCAAGGATCTCAAGGAGCTTGCTTGGGAGCACAAGAAGCTGCGGAAGACACGGGCCTCCAAAGAGTCTGTGAAGGAGCCGAGAGTAGATGTAGACAGACTGAAGGCGGATCACCTGCCTTTAGATTTACTGCTCCAGGAGCCAGCACCAGCAGTTCATCCAGAGCCGGAGCAGCCACAGAGGCCTCCCAAGAGGAAGAGGATGATCCCTCGAGCTGATGATGCAGTCATCCAGCTGGCTGACCCACAGGAGACCTCTTCCAGTCAGCCACAGGGTACACTACCTAAAGAGCCTGTCCAGGTCCAGGCCCAGGTCCCAGTAGCAGAGCAGCAGGCCACAGGGGAACAGTCTGAGGTCCCCGAGTATAGAGAGGACCCAGGGACCACACATGAGCCTATGTAGATAGACGGGCCATAGGGAGTCTTCTATATCCTTTTTCCTCTTACCTTTTTGGTGCTTTATTTAGACTAGTTGGCATTGGGGACAATGCCAGCTTCCATTTGAGGGGGTAGGCCCTACATTCAGATGATTGTATATATTTAACATTTTTTATGCTTTCTTGATTTTTCATCTTTGGTCTGTATATAATTCTGATATTTCGTTACATTTATCGCATTTTTATTTCACTTTGGGTCTGTATTAAAGATTATATCACATTGTGTATATTCATCCCATCCATTGTATATTCAAATTCCCTCTTGTACATATTTATTCTATTTTCCGCAAAATTTTTCGTTTTTAGCTTCTTATTTGTGATTCGTAACTTTTTGTTTTTGAAGTTTGCAATAAGCTTTTGGTTTTCTTAATGCCATGGTTCTTTACAAAGGTGGAGTGTTGTGTGAACCGGGTGTCTCTTCCCAATAATGGATGGAGTGACAACCTTCTTAAGGTTTGAGTCCGTTTTTCTTTTTGTTTTTAATAGTTAGTAGTTAAGGGTGCCTCAAGCAAAGTTTCACTTGGGCCTAGCACATTTGCCTTTGATCTCATGGTCAAAAGTAAATTGTTGTGTTTAGGATGGTGAAAGTCGTGACCTCGAGACTCTTGTGTTGACCGATAATCATCAAGTGGTTTTTCGGGACCACTTTGTGCTCAAATCATATCTAAGGTCGTTGTGAGCCCCCGACTCTATGTCTTTAGCAATCCCTTGGCTTGTGTGGTGAGTAATTGTAATTGCAAGTCCAAGTCCCAAGCCATTGGTCTAGAACTTGCCCTGAATGTTTGTTGAGGCGAAATCATAAGTGAATTTTGACTTGAGACATGATTATAGGCTCTCCTTAATTCAAATGATAGTTTGAACAATTCCATAGCCTACCAATGATAAGATCCCTAGTTAACCCTTTTGAGCCTTAGACCTTTTTCTTTCAAGAACCATGATACAAGCCTATACCCGTTTTAAAAGACACCCTCTCTTGGCACCCAATCTTTCTTTAACACATGGCAAAAGTATAAGTTTGGGGGGAGAGACGAGGATTGCAACAAAGTGGTAAAAAAGGCACAAAAATGAAGAAAATGAAAGGCAATGAAAAGAACAAAAAAAAGCAAAAAGACAAAAAAAATGTTCAACGTAAAAAAAGAATAAAAAGGGATTCAAGAAAAGCAAAGAATGAAAGGTGTGGAAAGTTGAAAAAGGAGAAAAGGTTTGAAATACCTAAGAAAGAGTGACAATGTGTCTTTCTAACCCCTTAGAAAGAAGTGAAATGACTCAAAGAGCCAAGTGAATATATGCCAAATGAATCAAAAAAAGTGCTTAAGGGAAGATGGAACCTACTTAGACCAAAACATTTCCTACCCTGAACCAAAAGCCTTCACAATATCTCCAAAAAAGTCCTATATGATCTTTAGTTGAATGAAGCTTACATTAGTGGATACTCATATAAGGGGCAAGCATATGGTACTTAGAGCCAGACTTGTGAATTTTTCTTGAGAGAGAGGAGTGAATTTCCATTAACCTCGTTTTGCGTGCCACTATTCTAAAGGTGAGATTTGCTTAGGGAGAGTTGAGGATATGTAAGTTTGGGTTCCACAATGACCAAAGTAATTGAAAGAGTTCTTTGATGTGTTGAGTCAACTCTTGATACTCTTTTGTCTCACTTAATCCATGGTGTTTCAAAGGGTAAATGTTGTTAATGATTCATTTATATTGAGAGCAATTGTTAGTCCCAATTGATGCTAGTTGAGGTTGCTTTAGGACAACTGAAAATTTCTTGGATTTTCCCTTAAGGGGTGGGTCTTATTTTGTTTGCTTGAGGAAAAGCAAAAGCCTAAGTTTGGGGGAGTTGATAACTAGGGATTTTGACGTATTTTATACTCCTTCCTGCTCATGCTTTGATTAGAAACCCATACAAAATAGTCTCAAAAGGCTCATGAGTTGTGCTTGATTGCAGGTTTGATCAACAAAGTGACAAGATGTCAAAGATCAGCTCAAAAGGAGTGAAACTTGCACAAGTACCAAAGACAAGACAAGCTCAGGCAAAATAGGTCCTGTGCGGCCGCACACCACTTTGTGCGGTCCGCACTAGGACGTTCAGAGAGCAGGTATTCAGGCTAAAAGGCAATGCGGCCGCACTAGATTTAGTGCGGTCCGCACTGGAGTCCATGTGGCCGCACTACCATTCTGTGCGATCCACAGAGCCAAGATTCAGAGAAGTTGCAGTTTGGAGCTTTCAAGCCAATGCGGTCCGCAGTCCATTTTGTGCGGACCGCACTAGAAGTCACCGCGACCGCAGTCCATTCTGTGCGGTCAACGGAGCCTGAGTTCAAAGAGCTGGATTTTGGAGCCAAGAGTCCTAGTGCGGCCGCAGTCCATTCTGTGCGGTCCGCACTAACCCCGCAGGGGCATTTTTGTCCAGATTTTTCAGCTTAGTATAAATAGATCCTTTTTCCATTTTTAGATCATCAGATATTATAATAGCATAGTTGCGCTCGTGGGTCGACTTTTCTTAGTCATTTTGGGCAACTTTAACTATATTTCATCATTGAATCTTTGTATTTAGCTTAGCAATTAATTAATATGTGTTTATCTTCATCTATTTCTTGTTTTTCTTCTTTGAATATGAGTAGCTAGACCCCATAGCTAGGATTGTGGCTCAACCCTAGTATGGGTAATTGATGGGTCTTGTATTTTAGGGCTAAATTGATTATGGGTGTTTGATATTTGGGTCAATTTCATGGTTAATTGCTGAATTAGTGGTTGCAAATACTAGTTTGTGTTTAGTTGACTAGGCTCTTCTTGAGAAAGAGAGTCTAAGTCTCTGAAATTGATCCAACAAGAAATTGGGGCGTACTCAAGAGATTGATAGCCCCAATTACAGGGTTAAACCTTGAGAGAGTAATACCCGACTTAAACCCTAAGTTGCTTGTGCAAATTTGCATACCCAGTTAGTCTTGAGAAAGTTAATTGGGCAAAATCACTTGAACCACCGAGAGGTGTAGAGTGGGTAAAATAGTGCAACGGTTATATTATGCTCCCCAATCATGTCAATTGTGTCTTAGACTCAAGTACCTGTCAATTGACCACCTAGGCGGATGTCACTACCCTAGTGCCCTTTAAATTATTTGAACAACCCGTAGCATTTAACTCTTAGCTTAATTTATAATTTATAGTTTGTTAAAAGTAGAATTATAAAGAAAACCCCAAAAATGATGAGAAGTGTAATTTGGAACTCTACGCAATCCTAAGCTAAATAGATACACCACTCCAATTCTAGCTCTCTATGAAAATCGATCCCGACCCAAAATCGGGTAAAAGCTGCTCTGACCCTCTCTCGCTACATAATTAGAAGTGCGGAGTAGGCCGCGATAAGGTACGTTGGCTTTACTTTGCCAAGCAGAAGAAGTGTCAGCCATCTCGTCAAGAATGTCAAAAGCCTCATCATAAGATAACTTCATGAAGTTGCCCCCAACAAGTTGGTTCACTATGAACTGGTTTGTTATGTTAACACCCCGGTACAAAGTCTGTTCGATCATCGCCTCAGTCATATCATTGTTGGGGCATTCCTTTACCATTTCTCTATAGCGCTCCTAAATCTTATGCAATGGTTCAGTGGGGTCCTGCTTGAAAGCCAAGATCTCATCTCTCAATGCTGCCATATGCCCAGGTGAGAAAAATTTTGCAATGAACTTGTCCGCCAACTCATCCCAGGTAGTGATGGAGTGGTTGGGAAGTCGTTCAAGCCAATCCAATTCCTTCCCTCTAAGTGAGAATGGGAAGAGTCTCAACCAAAGTGCATCCTTGGACACATTAGTTTGCTTGCTCCCCCAACAGGTATCCACAAACACCTTGAGATATTTGTAAGCATTTTGATTGGCAGCATCCGTGAAATAACTACGCTGCTCTAGCAATGTCAGCATCACATTGGTAATTTGAAAATTTCCCGCCCGAATCCGGGGTGGGACAATTGCACTTGCATAGCCTTGGTTTGGAAGCACTCGAGGAGCCACTCTTGGAGGTGGAGGAGGAGGGTCTAGAATATTGGCATTAGCATTGGCCTGGCGGCCTCTACGTTGTTCTTGAGGTATAAGAGGCACCCCATCATCTCCGACATCATCTACCTCCTCCCCTGCAATCACATTTCCAAGAGGGTCATTGTTGTTTGCTGCCATTTTGTACCTGAAGTTATGACACGCATAAATTAGTAACACAGAAGGAAAGAAGAATAATACACTAAACTATTTAGATAGATAGCCAAAACCGTTAGCTCCCCAGCAACAGCGCCAAAAAGTGATCGATGCCAACCCTGTACTACTATAACGTAGCAAGAGAGGTCGAAGCAGCTTTTACCCGAGAAGGTCGGGATCGATTTCCACAGGGAGCTAGAGATTGAAGTTGAGCTTCTATCTAAATTGGTGTTGCGTAATTGTTCCTAATTGCACTTCTAAACATTGTTGGTTTTGATTTTACTTCTAATTTTATACTATTAAGATTCTAAATTAGGCTAAGTAAAGCTAGGATTAAACTATTGAAAGTTGTTCAAATAGATAAAAGGCACTTGGGTAGTGACTTGCTCCTAGGTGGCTAATTGACGGATTCTTGAGTCTAAGGCTATATTGTCATATTTGGGGAGTATGATATAACTATTGCACGATTCTACTCACTCTATACCTCTCGGTAGTTCGAGTGATTTTACCAGAGTTGACTTTCTCAAGACCAATTGGGTATGATAATTTGTGCAAGCAATTGAGGTTCAAGTCGGGTATTACTATATCTAGGTTTAACCCTTTAATTGGGGCTATCAATCTCTTGAATACGCCCCAATTCCTTGTTGGACCAATTTCATAGACTTAGGCTCTTTTCTCAAGAAGAGCCAAAGTCAACTAGGCATAAACTAGTGTTTGCAACCACTAATTCAACATTAAAACCCTAAATTGATCCAAATATCAAACACACATAAACAATCAAGCATTAAAACACAATATCCATCAATTACCCACACTAGGGTTGAGCCACAACTCTAGCTAATGGGTTTAGTTACTCATGATTATAGAATAAAACTAAGAAATAGATGAAGAAAAGTCCATAATAATTAATTACTAGATAAAACTTGAAGATTCAATGATGAAACTAAGCTAAAATTACTCAAAGTGGTAAATAAGAACTGTTCACGAGCACAACTTCGGTCCAAAATACAACTGATGACCTAAAAATGCGAAAAGAAACTATTTATACTAGGCTAAAAATTCTGGACAAAAATACCCCTGCGGGGCTAGTGCGGACCGCACAAAATCGAGTGCGGCCGCACTAAAGCTCTTGGCTGACTAATCTGCTCTCTGAAGTTGGCCACCGCGGACCGCACAAAATGGACTTCGGCCGCGGTGGCTTCCATTACGGTCCGCACAAAATGGACCGCGGACCGCATTGAGAATCATCGTCCAACTTGGCAACTCTTTGATCTTGAGCTCTGCGGACCGCACAAAGTCGAGTACGGCTACAATGAAATCAATGCGGTCCGCACAAAATACTTTGCGGCCGCATTGTTTGGTTGCATGAAATGCCTGCTCTCTGAACTTCATCTTTGCGGACCGTACAGAATGGTGTGCGGGCGCACTGGCCTTGTTTGACTGAGCTTGGCCTTGGTCTTAGTACTTGTGTATGTTTCACTCCTTTTTGAGCTAGTTTTTGACAAATTGTCACCTTGTTGATCAAACCCTGCAATCAAGTACAACATGTGAGCCTTTGAGACTATTTTGTACACATTTCTAATCAAAACTTAAGCAAGAAGGAGTGTAAAATGCATCATAATCCCTAGTTATCAAGCCCCTACGGAGTCTGCACACTCCCAGTGAGCGCGGGTACCCTGAGTGAGTGATTTGAGATATGCCTGAAGGGCTATTATTGATTCATATTGTGCCCGTGGGGCTATTTATGATTTTCATTCACTTTTACTATTAAATGCATTGAGCCTCTATGGAAAACTGTTAAAAGATATCTTCAATGATTTTTCCGAAAACTGGATTTAAAACGAGATGATTTGACTCACATACTAAATTGGGAAGCATGTTGTACTTATTGAAATTTCATGATGTGGTTTATGTGTTTCTTACCGGATTTGACTCACATACTAAATTGGGAAGCATGTTGTACTTATTGAAATTTCATGATGTGGTTTATGTGTTTCTTACCGCTCAGTCTTTATTTATCTTTATTACTTACTGAGTTGGCGTACTCACATTACTCCCTACACCTTGTGTGCAGATCCAGGGGTTGTTGGACGTGGTAGCGAGCGTTGATCTTCATCCGCCGCGGATATTTGGAGTTGACAAGGTAGCTGCATGGCGATCACAACCTTGTTCTTCTCCCTCATATCTCCCATGTAGTTATTATTAGTAGTTGATTTCTGGACTATTTTAGTCTTGTTATATTTCAGACCAGTTGTAGTGTTTGCTCATGACTTAGTGACACCCGAGGTCGGGCTTTTACTTCCGCATTTTGGTTTTGAATTTATCTCTCTTATGGAACTTTCAGTATGAAAAGGGTTATTAAATTTTAATGAACTGTCATATTATTTTGGAAATGTGTCGACTGGCCTAGTTCTATGATAGGCGTCATCACGATCGGGTTGGTTTTGGATTGTGACAATATTCTATAATAAGACGAATTAATCTAAGTAGATTTATTTTTCAAAATAAGTAATCTAAATTCGATATAACTGCAAAAATCGGTAATGTTGTCCTTTATTAAGGAAGCTAGTTTTATCAATTTCAAATCGATTGGTTAAGAAACTTCAAGTCTAAATACTTTAAAATTTTAGTGGGTCATGCTAATTAGGAACTGATTTTAAAGTTATTGACTCATTGATAAAGAATACAATGTACCTTCGGTTGTAATTACTACTTACTAGTAGTAGTGAATAAGTCCATAGGAAAGTGTAATTAAGGATTAAAAAACTTGTAATTGCTACTCAGCAAATACTACGAGTTAAGAACAAGGAGAAAAAAGGGAGCAACAAGTGGACCTTTTACGGTAAAGAAACATAGAAGAATTAACTTAATTAGTTGCTCAACCAATCGCTTAAATTAAAGGGATTTTTACCTATCTATACCATATATCAAACATTATTACCAAAAATGTTCATAATTTGTTATTTACCTATGTAGTCCACACTTTTACTATAAATTATATACCAATCCAAAAATAGGTAGCTTTTGCCATTAAAAAACCCCTAAAATGAAGGCACCAAATCTGATGTGATTCTGTCAAGGATTTTATTCCAATTTTGAAATGAAGGCGATTTTCATTCCTGATGAAGGCACCAGTTGCGTAATTCTCTCCTTCCTCAACAGAAAGAGATTTCTTTTTCGGTGCAATCAAATTCTACAATTACTGAAGAGAGATTATATCTGTTCTTCGTCTCAAATTGTACAAAATTGCTCTTCGTCGATATCAGTATTCAAATTGTAGAAACTATATCTCTTCTTCGTCTTTTTTCCTATCAACTACACGAAATCATGTCAAAAATCCCAATAATGCTGAAATCGAATGGTAATTGGGATAACTATGGCAGATTTAGAGATTTTGAAGTTGATGCCATTGTGGTAGATGATAATGCAAACTACGGAATTCTCAGTTCTACAATTGCAGAACAATTATCGATTGATACATCGGATAAAATTATAGAAATCAAATACATTGTGAACGAGAATTGTCCTCCAATGGAGATTAGGAATGATATGGGGGTTCGTGCTTACATGGAAACCAAAAAGGAGAATAAAAACTTAGGTTCGTATCCTTTATGTATAAGCGTAAGAGATTTCAATATGGAATTGGCAATCAACAATGAAAGCACCAGTGCAGGTATGTTTGATTCGACATTGCAGAGAGTTATGGTGTTACTATGTTATCTACAATATTACTACAATTACCTACAATTAAACTACAAAGCTCACATAGTACTGAAAAGGATAAAGCAATGTTGCTTTCAAAATTATCTACATAGAAACTACATTTATGAATTTATTGTTTGCAGGTTCGTCTGGATCCCTAAACTTACTTGAATTTCCATCCTCACCAGCTATAGAGGAATATCAAAGTGAAATAATAACTGAATCTACGCAAACATATATTGAAGAAGGACAAGTTTATCAGGACAAGCAAACAGTAGCTGCTGCAATGAAGAATTATTCAGTGATGCACAAGTTCCAGTTCAGAGTAAAAAGATCCAGTCATAGAAGGTATGTAGTTATTTGTGGATAATATATCAGCAAAATCAGTGTATGATTGAAGATAGGTGGGTTTTATAAATTGTAGTTAAATTGTAGTTAATTGTAGTTTTTTCATAAATTTGTGTAAATATTGTATTTCTTTTGTAGCTACTGGCTTATATGTGTTGCTGAAAGCTGTAAATGGCATTTCAAGGCAACGTCAATTAATGATTCGGCAATGTTCAAGATAAGAAGTTTCAGCCGTCAACACACATGCTGCCTAATGGACGAAACATTCATACAGCGCAAACGTACTGCAGCAGTACTTGGTAGCATGGTCGTTCCAAAGTATTGTGATCCTAAGACTGTTTACACACCAAAGGACATACAAACTGACATGTTATCCGAACATGGACTGAACCTAAGCTACATGCAAGCATGGAGAGCAAAGGAAAAAGCTTTACAGTTTTTGAGAGGGAATCCGTGTGACTCCTACAACAAATTACCCAAATATTTTTATATTCTTGAGAAGAATTATCCTGGTTCTGTTGTTAAATTGAAGAAGGCAGCAGATGATTGCTTCTTATACGCATTTGTTGCTCTTTGTACATCAATAAATGGTTGGCAACATTGTAGGCCGGTAGTAGTGGTTGATGGGACATTCTTAAAGTCAGCCTACAGGGGGATTATGCTGACAGCAAGCACCATGGATGCAGCAGGTAAATAATGGAATAATTTTGTACTTATTTGTAGACAGTCTTTAAAATGCAGTTAAATTGTAGTTATGTTGTAGTTATTTTGTAGTTATATAAAAGAATGTAGTTAGCATGTCTATATTTCTCAATATATATTGTAGTTGTTATTTAATCATATTTTATGTCTTAAAAATGTAGGTACTATTTTTCCCTTGGCATATGCTGTGGTTGATTCTGAAAACGACGCGTCTTGGAAGTGGTTCTTTGAGCAATTCAAGGAGGCATATGGTGAAAGACCTTCAATGTGTGTTGTTTCAGATAGGCATGAGAGTATACTGAAGGCAACATCAGTTGTCTATCCGGGATTGGCACACTACTCTTGCATGTGGCATATATGGACAAATATAAGGTCAAAATTCAAGAAGGGACATCTACAATTACATGAATTGTACTTTGCTACAGCACGGTCATACACTATGGATGAATTTAATGAAAGGATGTTGAAGATTGAAGAGGTAGACCTGCGTGTAAAGTCTTACCTATATGATATTGGCTATCATAGATGGTCAAGAGTACATGCAACGGTAAATAGAACTTTTACTATGACGTCAAACATTGCCGAGTCATTGAATGCTGTAACAAAAGATGCAAGAGAGCTTCCAATATTTGATCTATTTGAGTATATGAGGACTCTTCTTGAACGTTGGACAAAAAAAAAGTTATCGAAGGCAAAGGGTACTTTCACATACCTTGGTCACAAATACAACAAAGAATTGGAAGACAACAGTACATTATCTCAGAAACTAAGGGTAAGATATTTTTTTTGGTGCAGTAGAATCAAAAAGTACTAGCTGCAGTTTTTCCAGATTGTAGTTAAACTGTAGTCAAATTGTCGGTAATAATAGTTTGTAGATGAGCTGTAATATATTTGTTGCTGATTTGTAGGTAAATTGTTGATAATCCATTTTAATGATTGATGTATTATTATTTCTGTTTGGTCTTCAATTGTAGGTGAGGGCTTCAACAGATCATATACATACTGTGTTAGATGGTGTGAAGCGGTACATTGTGTGTCTAGAAAACAAGAAATGTAGTTGTGGACAATTCAAACTTGATGAACTTCCATGTGCGCATGCTTTGGCAGCATTAAGGCATAGGAATGAAACATACGAAAACTATTGCTCTCCGTATTACACAAGGAAGAGCCTTATGCTTACCTATGAAATGCCAGTAAATCCTCTTCCTGATGAAGGCAAATGGGAAGTGCCACAACATATTTTGGATGAGGTAGTAAAGCCACCGGCGGGAGATAAAAGGCAGCCAGGGAGACCTCACAAGGAAAGATATAAAACATTTGATGAAATAAAGTCAAAGAAATACAAGGTGTCATGTGGTAATTGTGGAGGTGAAGTGCATAACAAAAGAACTTGCAAGAATGCGCCGAAAAAGAAATGAATATCATGTAGTTAGAATAGTTATTCAAAATAAATGTTAGTGAGCTCAAATTATCGGATTTTCTTGTCTAATTGTTTAAGTTTTTGAAGATGAATAAGAAGTATAAACATCAATTTGTGTATCTGCACTATTTATGTTTTTATGTATTCTGTCAAGCATCTAAAGTTGTCTTTTTTTTATAGAATAGTTAAACTTTAATATTTATTGTATACAAAAAAACTGATATTAATAAAGAATGCATTCAACGTAAATTGTATCCAGATTGTAGTGAATATGTAGTTTAACTGTGTTAGAACTGTAGTCATGTTATTCATATGTAGAGGAGTTGTAGTTAAAATGTAGTTTGACGTAGTTTAAATGTAGATAAATTGAATTTTTTTGATAAACCTTGTTGTTAAAAAATGGCTAAATTATTTATATGATTCCTGTATTTATTTTATCTTTCTGCTGTGTAACAAATGACAGTTATATACAGATATTACTTGGCACTTGAAGGTATTTATAAAAATAACTTGAAGATTAAAGTCAAATTGTAAGACAAAGCTGTTGCTGTAAAAATGTAATCAGAGTACTAGAATATAATGTAATCAACAAAAAGTGTAGTAGAAAACCAAAACGACATATTTCCTACATTGTTTTCCAATTCAACTACCAAATTTCACAGACCAAACTAGGAACACAATAGTCTATTTCTTCTTTCGTTGCACTCTAGTCCTCTCGTTTTTTGTCGAAGCACCCTTCCTCCTTGCTAGCCTGCCAGTAACCTCACTCTCACTGATTGACCCATCTTCTTGCTTCTTTGTTGCATAGTCCCACAGTAGAGCTCCATAGCGTCTACAGTGTTGGTCAATATCAGAAAGATCTTCCTTTGGGATTGCCAAATCTCCAAGGCTAACATACTCCACAAATGCAGCCACAAATACACCACAATCGCTGCATAAGATGAGAATTTTTCATTATATAACAAATGATTAAAATAAAAAAATTAAACATATAGAAATGGAGATTATTTTTTTACACTGAGCCTTCCTTTTGTTGTGGAATCTCAGCAACCATCCATTGTATGTCGAGAGGGTCCGTAACTGGTTTTTCGATGTATGCCTTTGTGCTCTTGAAGTTAATGTCTTTACGTTTACCATAGAAACCAGTGCATGATAAATACAGAGGGATAATGATTGAAAACTTGTCAACCAATGTCTCTACTGTTTTATGACGGTTTGCTCTCACCATGGAATCATAAACATAAAGTTGTCTGTCCTTTATGTCAAAAACTAGCAACAACCAATGGAAGTTCTCTACAAGGTTCACAAGCATGAGCACATAGTCAACAAGATCCCAGGCAACATTAGCAAGAATTCTGTACCCAAGAATATATTCTCCAACATCATCCTCGGGTTTAACAACCGAATACCTTTGTTCCGGTGGAGAACTTATGAACTTGTCGTAGATTCTTTCAATCTTTGTCTTGAACAAGCAATCCGTGGTTGTGAACCTAGTATTATTGTTGGGGCCATATTTGCCTCTTTTTCGCAGATAATACATAATAACATCAATGTGCTGCCAAAATAGAATAAACATATACAATAAGGTACAGTGTAACCACACTTGTCTACAAGACAGCTACAGATTACCTACAATTTGAATTTATTAAAAACTCTAATAGATTGCTGCAAATTAGCTACACTATAACTACAGAAATATAACAGTTAGTCCAAGTTCCTCACAAAATGTAATTTAATTGTAGTTTGTATGAACCATAGTGAACAAGTACTATATGTACAATTGACCCATCAGACTACAAAACAACTACACATTAACTATATTTATGCACTGTCTACATTTATTCACTAAACAGAGGAACAAATGAAACATACCACCTAACTTAAGCTCCCAAAAATCAGCAAGTTCAACCTACAGTTAATATTAATAGGCACAATCACAAGCTCTACAATATTACTACAAGGTAACTACAGTTGTGGTACACGGAGATTCCAAGTCAGTCAAAAGTACCAAAATTCCAGTTTGTACATACAATCATCATCACATATGATACATAAGGTCCATAAAAAGCAAAATTTCACAGCTGAGACATAAATATAGTAACATATATATGTTGTCTACAATATTACTACAATTACACATCATAGCTGAAAAATAAACTACAATTACACTACACAGCTGAAGACAAAACAGATATTGTGAATGATTATGTTCTTTATACTTACTGTGTTATTGATGACTTGTCCGGGGTGAGCAAGGTCATAAAACCAGTCCTTCTTATCAATCTTTTCACAACCAAAATCCAACCAAGGCTTGATTTGGTTATCCTTCTTGGAAAAGTAATATTTCCTCCTGTAATAACAAAAAAAAGATGATCAAATACAAAAAATTTACAAAATGAATTACAATTTTAAAGTATAAAAATGGTGAACAGACAGTGTAAAATGAAGCATTCATACCTCCTAGATACTTTATCACTACGAATGTATAACCAGTTGGTGAACCTTTCTGTCAATTCAGGATCTACATTTTCACCTATGACACTTGTGAAGGGGTGCTTGAGGTAAAATTTTTAGGTCCAACAGATGTGCTGCCTCCAGAACTATACAAAGATGTGAAAGGTGATCGTGCATGTTTTCCC
This sequence comes from Nicotiana tabacum, assembly GCF_000715075.1. NCBI lineage: Eukaryota > Viridiplantae > Streptophyta > Magnoliopsida > Solanales > Solanaceae > Nicotiana > Nicotiana tabacum. The sequence goes on along the minus strand of NC_134080.1, from coordinate 3,924,675 downwards.
GGTTGCCTTGTTCTACCGGGATGAACAGGGGTTGATTCATCTCGTATGGGCTCGCCATACATGACCAACTGTGATAAGTTTTCTGGCAGCTCAAAGTCATCCAATGTCAAACCTTTGTTTTCAATGCCTTCAGGAACAACTTTTTTATCAATGCCTTCAGGAACAACTTCAGTCACAGTCACACCGTGAATTGGCGACTGTGGAACTTCACCTTCTGTAGATAAGTGTAGATCAATGTAGATATGAACAGTATTATGGAGTTATAGAGAATATAGAGAATATATTACCTGCTTGTTGTGGCTCAGCCACTTCATCAATTACCGGTTCTTCCTCAATATTTCCTTGTAGATCTTCTGGTGAAACATCAGCTTGAATGAATAATTGGGAATGAGAATTGTAGATATATGTAGGAATATGTAGTTAAGGTGTAAATTATTAAAATTTTACATAAAAACCTTATTGTAATGAAGGAATGGTTCTGTACCTGCTTTATATGCCTCACCTGCTTCTTGGAAGTCAGGATATAAGTCAACATGTGGTTCAAAATGTTCTGGAGAAATTGTAGCTGCAACACATAGTAAAAAAATGATTAGTATAATTTAATAATGCTGTCTTGAAATTTGTAGATATGTATGCAGGAATTTTGTAGATACCTGTATTACTTGTGCTTCCATGCAGTTGATCACCAGCATTGAACTGGAATTGCTGGTTGTTATCTCCTTGATGTTGGTAATTATTTTTTGTTGAACTACCAGCAAACTACAATTTTGGGGAATATTTGAGACTACTTTATTCATATGTCTTAATTAGTCTTAGTACAAAATTATATGTAAATTCTTACCTTTGACTCATCCAAATCAAACCTCTTATTTATCACATTCATAACACCCTTCAAAGATTGATCTATGAACTCTCGAAGGCTTGAGAGTTCCTCAAAAACATCCTTCCTATAGGCATCTAACTTTACATCAACCTAAAAATTAAATATATAATTAGTTGGTAATCTTATTCTAACTGCTACAGTTACACTACAATTCAACAAACTATAATTGTTATAGATTTATACCACAAATTAACTACAATGTATAACATACTATAATTGTTATGTAATGAAGTCAAAATGTAGCAAATTATGTCATTATATTGTAGTTATTCATAATACCTGCACAATCCCCTTTTCCAACTTCATGAGCTTGCTACTGACAGATTCAATGTCCTCTTGACAATCTGTATATTTGGGTTCAAATGATGGAGAAGCAGCAGTTGGGACATGTGATGGTTGAGCACCATGTTCATCTTCATATTGAATCTTGTCTGGCAGATTAAGCACTCCAAGCTCTTCTCCAGATTCAATCATGTTTGTGAACTGAATGATGAAAATAACAGTTAATTCAAGTGACAAAAAAAATGTAGATTCAATGTAGTTATTATGAATGTAATTGTAGCATCATACAAAAGTGGGAAAAAATACCTTGATCCACTCAGGCTTGATCATCTTCTCTTCAATTGCAGTTAACCAAATCTGCCCCTTTGTAGCTGACCATCTTAAAATGCAAGGTATAGATTCAGAACATCTCGTAGCAAGCTCGGTGCTGACGGACGAGCAACACTCATATAGCCACACTTGCAAGGCTAATGAGCATCCCCGTATCAGATAAGAATGTACATGGGGATTAAGACGATGTCGTACAGATTCAATAACCTGCTTGAAGGATTTGATACCCCATGGGTATGACTCAAAATTACCAGACTCTATTAGAAAGAACATAAACTTGTCTATGAAAGTTACATTGTCTTTATCAGAAGGACAAACAAAAAATTCCAACATATAAAGAATGCACAACTTCACCGCATCCACATCGTTTGCCCATGCTTTATTAGTCACTACTTTTTTCAAATGCCATTTCTCAACCCTTTCTTTGTTCGGAAAATATGTATTCATTAAAGGGCTAACATAGGTGGAAGTGTAACCATAGTCTGAAAACTTATTCACACAATTAAGACCAGTTATCAACCCAAATTCTCTCAAGGAAAAATTCAATTTTTCACCCTTAAATAGTACTGAAAAATATGAGTCAGTAGACTTTGTCAATTCATACTTCATCAGAAGATGAAGTGTTTGGTTTTGCATACAGATTTTGGGGAGACCTAATAAGTAACCAAAACAAGTTTTTCTGAAAACCCTTAAAGCATTCGGAGAGAGTAAAGCTTGTATCTGGCTAGGTATGCTAGGATCACACAAACTGTGGAATCTAAGCACACCATAATCAATATTTTGTTGTGCAAAGTAAGGACCATTCTGTAGAAAATATAAAATTAATGAACATTAGTAGTTTGCATAAAAAGGAAACAGTAATATCTACATATAACTACATGACAAATACAAAATATAACTAGAAGAAGAATAACCTACCCACACCTATAACTACAAAACAATAACAGAAGAACAATGCACGTGTAAACATTATCTACAGAATGTAACAGTTACTTCAAGCATGTCACATAAATGTAGATTAACTGTAGTTAGAATGAAATTAAATATATGAGCTATACAGGCTACAATAAAAAATAACATATCTACAATTTAACCATCAGACTACACATCAACTACAAACTAACTACATTTATACACTGTCTAAGAGTCACAGTTCCAATTAAACTACAAAATTGAGACAAAGAATCTACAAAATTAGGACAACACCACATTTTACCAAAATACACTTGAACAATCAAAGAAGAACAATGCACTTGTAAACATTATCTACAGAATGTAACAGTTACTTCAATTAACTCACAACATGTAGATAAATTGTATTTAGAATGAAGTTAAATGTAGCAGCAATACAGGTTGCAATGAAAAATACCATCTCTACAATTTAACGATCAGACTACAAATCAACTACAAACTAACTACAGTATACACTGTCTAATAATCACAGTTCCATTAAACCTACAAAATTGTGAAAAATAATCTACAAAATTAGGACAATACCACATTTGGCCAAAAAACACTTGAACACTAAATTAACACTTGAACAACAGATTTTTACAACGAAAATCAAACTACAAAACAGTGAGGAAACATAAATAGTGTTTACCTTTATTGAAATTTTTTCCTTAACCAATTTTGGTACTTTTTTTGAGGGTTTCTTCTTCTTTGGTTTTGATGAAGAAGGAGAGACCTTGTGTTTTTTCACAGATTGAACTTTGGAGAATCATCTACAAAATCGTCATCTACACTCAACTCTTTTCCCTTGCGTTTCAGTTGATTGTCGACTAGTTTATCAACTCCACCAACATCAATATCGTGCAAATACTTGCTTCTTATTTCCGCACGAATTTGTCTAGGAGATGAAACAACAGTAATTTGTTCACTTGCATGCGTCGTTTGTGGGTTTTTTGGTGGTGATTTTGGTGTTAAAACACCCAAATCAAAGGTTGGAATATCAGCTAATATAGCTTTTGATGATTTTTTTTGGGGAGTGTTGGTTTTTTTCATGATTTAGGAGTTGAAGACAAAGATGAAAGTGAATTCAAATCGTGGGGATACTATCAACTGAAGGTAATTAAGTGGAGAAGAAAGTGATGGTAATTGTGGGTGAGAAGAGATTGTACGAGAATGGAGGAAAAACTGAAGGTAAATCGTGGGGGTGGGGAACTGAAGGTAAATCGTAGGGGGTGTGGGGGGTGGGAGGAGAGAGGGGCGGGTAAACCAAATAACGTGAAGATACAGTCCTATAATTATGCCTAATAAAAATGAACCCTTAATTATATCCCTAATTTGAATTATGGTATAGAAATGGTAATTTGATATGCTTAAATGTAATAAACACAAACCTTAAACATTGAGGGTAATAAGTTTTGATATATAGTATAGATAGGTAAAAATCCCTAAATTAAAAATAACAGGTAGAGATATAATATATGCATAACTTATGTATTATATGAGTATAATTGTGTATAATCAATATATAATCTATATATATGGTTAAATAAATAAATATGACCGACTAAATGTGTAAAGATCCCTAGAACATAATCATCCATTTTTATATCGAGTTTCAACCCTATAATTCAGGACAAGTGATATGTATACTAAAAGTTTTTTTTTCTTTTTTTTTCTGAAAAAACGTAATTGTCCCCTCTCCTTTCCCTTTCATTTCCTTTCCCTTTCTAAAAAAAAAAAAACAATGCCAAAAAGAATTCTATCCTACACGCTTTATTTTCTTTCCATTTACAGTACCTCGAGATCACAACTTATATACAACAAGAATTCCCTATGAAAGACATTAAAATCAGAACAACTCGATGCATTAAGTTTCCGCTATGTGCAGGATTCGAGGAAAGGCCGTACTACAAGCTGCATTTCCGACATTAAAAATCAGGGCAAAATAGAGTTTTGTGACGTCTATGGAGAAGATGAGACCAAAGAAGTTGATGATGAGCAAGGATGTAAAGAACCATCTGGCGTATTTCGACATAAGGGGCAAGTAGCATTGAGCTTAAGCCATTCATCTATGCATTCAGCATGAAAATAATGGTTGCATTCTGGTATGGTTCTTAACGTTTCTTTAGGCTGATAATCCGATAAACATATCGGACAAGTGCCATCGTTGGGGTTAGGAAGGCGCTTGCTCTCCCCGAGCACGATCTTGGGATAGGAATCGATGGTTGCCCTGTTAAGACCTGTCGTTGCGATTGCTGATTGTAGATTAATGGTGGTAGGGAGATCAGAGTTCAAATCACGGCGGAGGGTATAAACCTTGATCTTACCAAAAGCAAAGCTTATTAATCCTAATAAGCATACAAAACCTGGTACTCCAACTCCAATTATAATGCCATATTTGGCACCCCTGGGTAATCCTGCACAAAGAATACTAACGATTGTTAAAACCATGAGTTTTCACAACGGTCGAAGGATCCAATATTCAATTAATTACCTAAACGTTAATCCGAATTAGTT